>NC_056700.1:15072446-15329946 GCF_018831695.1 Puntigrus tetrazona | reverse complement strand
TTTAGATCTTACCAAAACCTCTTTTCCTCTTCATTTGATCTTCATTAGCCTCTCTATCTTAACCACAGCTGGTTGAGTGACTTCAACTCATCTGCAAATAATGCAGCCACAATTAAACAATTTAACAATTTCCTTTAAACCAAATATCAAATTATTCAGTCAATTGCTCGCACCAGACAGAATTATTGGCATGTGCTCATAACTGATGATCTCTGAGGCTCAGAGGAAGCTGCCACAAACACACACTTTACATTCGTTTTGGATAATACAAATGCTCATATCGTGGCTGTATCGAAACCGTAGTGTATTCTAGGAACCTTGAACTAAATGATGATAGTCTGTCATTAGGGTACAGATGCAGGTGTGTAATCTGTGTGCAGGATTTGTTGGTGCATGTAAGATAGATGGTGAGACTTCTGAGAGAGAGAGAGAGAGAGAGATCGGTGCCCGTAAAGCCACAGACACCCATGTCTGTTTGAGGGTAGTCAATTTTACAGCTCAACTCCTACCACAGACCTGACAAATCAATAAAAGTTAAGGAGATAAATTATTTAAAGCCAACTCTAATTAGTTAGCTATTCCCGTGCTATAGATTCCTCTACAATATTGATGATGGAGTCCAGTTTACAGAACGGCAGGTACTTGCTCTCACTCCCACTTAGAACTCAATTTCTCCAGCCCATCGCAGAGGATCAGACGTGGATAAGTGATTATTAAGAACAGTCTGATTATAAAGATTTAGATGCTAAAAAACATCTGCTTCTCCAGAAGGCCTAAGCATTACGGAACGTATGAATAGTGAGTAATGTTGAGCACAGAGTGGATTTTTTTGGTGTACTGGGGGTTGGTATTGATCCATCTTGCTAAATATAAACATGACTGCATTAATATATGTATTTTGTGTGAGAAAGTGTGCGTTCTTTTTGTTGTTGTTTTGCAATTAATTTTGTAAAGTGAAGAAAGGCTTATTTTGTGTTTAGAGTAAATGCCTCATTTAGTCTTGTAGGCTTATAAATGGCGACACAAGATGCAAAGCTCTATTAGCTTATTGTAGATTTAGTTGTGCTCTGCAAGGTTCATTATTTAAAAAAAAAATCTGTAAAAATATTAATATTTTGAAATATTTCTACAATTAAAAATAAGTGTATTCTATTTCAATATATTTTACATTTTAATTTATTCCTTTCATGACAAAGATGAATTTTTAGCAGCTATAATGCCAGACTATATTGTAAAATGATTAATCAGAAATTATTCTAATATGCTGATTTATTAATTAATAGACTTCGCAGCAACATGAGAAACATTCACTGCCAAATCAGTTTTAAACCATGCAATTTTAATTTTAATTTAAATAAAATGCTTACTGAAAAAATGTTACCTGCTGTTTTATATATTTACTTGTATAACCAACATCACATAACCATTAACATGTAAAAGTGCATATTCAATTATTGAAATATATACTGTTTAAATTGCTGGTAAAGCTGGTGTTACCAATTCCAATATTTCCTTCAAAGAAACAGATGCTAAAACAAAGTAAATCGCATTTGTAAATAAACAACAGCATCATCTAAATTCATTCCTAGCGATTTCCTCCTTCAGCATAATACTTTATCTTTCTCCCTGAATAATAAAATAAATATAAGTAATGAGCATTTCAATGCGCATTTAATTATTACAAGTTATTTGCTAAGTTGTTCCTAGCTTTTCCATTTAGCTCCCCTTTTGTTTCTTTGCCTCTTCCTTGTCTGTCCTCACATCTCTTCCATCCTTTGTTTGGGAGAGAGTTGTTATCAGACACAAGGGGTGGTGGGAGGGCAGACTATTGATCATCTCTTTTAATTACCCCCAGCGTACCAAGAGGCCTAAATTAACTCCCCTCTCCCCTGAAATAGCCATGAATATTTCAGAGGGACGAGCCCCCACTGTTTGTCACTCACGTTCACTCCTGTTCATCTCCTATCTCACACATCTCTCCCTCTTGGGTCAACACACCACTTCTCAAGCATGTCTACATTTGGAATATCTGTCGTACTCAAGAGTCTGTGATCGTTAAACATGTTAATACAGACAGATTAAAATAAAATAACCATCAAAACATCTAGCATATTGCACTTATATTATATTTCATATATTGTATTTTCCTGTTATACCTAATATTATAAACCTAACTTTTTTGACTGTTCAAAAACCGTTCACACTATTTACAAGTAAAATTAGGAATCAATGCATTTATAATTATTCAAATACTTTTGTTTGTGCTTTTATTTTTTATATTTCATTTTGTTATGTTTATTTTAGCAAATGTGCTTTATTTCAGTTAGTTATGAGGACAACAACTCTTATTTGCAATTATATTTGTTACGCTTATATCTAATATTTTTATTATGTTTTATTTAAGCTTTACTTTAGTGCCTGAGATCAGCTTTTAATAGATTTAGCTAATAATATCCAACACATCCATAAGTGAAAACATGTTGAGCACTCTCTCTTTCTCTGTGTGAGCCAGAGAAGGCGACCACATTCTCTATATCCCCCAGACTCTGTAAGCCCCTCCATCCTAATGACAGGTTTTAGTAGGGACATCTGCATGGCAGCCAGCCACTGACACTCCGTAATCCACTGCCATGTCGCAAGCTGTCAGCCATGCCAAGCCCTGGCACAGACCACCACTGGGCCAATCAGCCGGCAATAGGGCAAGCTCTACGCCCGGCAGCTCTGAATAATGACCGAGGCCTACAGCAGCAGCGAGACCCATGGAGACAACACGGATCAGACACATACACCCTGTCCTAACTGCATGAGTTCAGCCAGTTCATTACTACAGTAGGCCATATACTTATCCTTTTTTTTATATGTACAGTACCACTTGTTCAGTGTTTAAATACTTTAAACAACCCTATATAAAAAAACGTAAATGTAAATGAAGTAATGAATTACATATGAACAGACGTACTTTTAGTGCACTTCAATAAAACATTTTTGTAAAAATGGTACGGGAAAAGAAACGTTAAAAGGGTAATAGTAAGTTTTTTATATATATATATATATATAATGTATATATATATATATATATATATATATATATAATATATCAACTATTATTGCCAAATTTAATTTACAGTAAATGCTAGTATTTTGTTTTTGTTATCAAAAAGGACAAATCAATATATCAACTAATGTTTATTGCAATTTTTAATGCATTGTGTGTTGCATTTGATAGTCATTTTGTATTTAGTTATCTTCTGCTTGTGTGCATATTGGAGCTTTAATTATTTTCACGTCCTTTTGTTTAATTAATGTTTATTGCATTATTTCCAAAAAGAACATAATAGCAGTGATATATATATATATACTATATATATATATATATATATATATATATATATATATTCCTTGTGGGGAACTGCAGGCTGTATCCCATATATATATATATATATATATATATATATATCATATCATAATTAATAATAATTTTCAAACAATTGCACCAAATGTTAAGTAGAGAATTGACAAACCAATTGCAAATCTGTTCTGTACCCCGGGAAAAATTCATTCACAAATCGGACATGACTACTCTGTACAATACAGCAGCTAGACCTGCTGGAGGATGCCACAGAGATTATGTGCAAAAATCTTGTCAATAAAATGTTTTCTTCATGTTTTCACCCGATTTCTTTTTTTCTTTTTCCTGTTGATGCAAGTAATAAGACAAAAACATCAAGAAGACAACAGCCCGGCTCCCGCTGTAAGCTAATAAGCTGTATCCAGGCTCGGCGTTCGTGCAGCAGTCTGTAGGTAATACGCCTGTCAGACAAACCCTCATTTGTGTATCAGTGGATCAACAACTCCCTGCTCTGAGTGGAAGAGAGACAGAGAGACACAGCAAGGCAGAACAGCGGAGCGACGCCAAGAGACGAGAAGAGACACGGGACCGGGGCAGGAGCGAGGGAGGACGGGACACGCTGTTCTGAGGATGAGTGAAGGTTGAGCAGGGGGAGACACGGGCCCCGCTCTCCCCTCATCCCGACTCTCTTTCTTAATTGAAAAGGAAGAGAGTGTGGGCCGTTGTCAGGGCAAACAGTAGTCAGTCAGTCAGTCAGTCAGTGCATTATTCCACAGTGCTTGGCTAGGCTTCCCTTCACTGGCTGTAATTTAAATGACTGTCAGGTCAGTGGCGAGAGCAGCACCTCTCCCACTAAAAGGGAGGCTGCCATTGCCTTCGCCAGCCTGCCACGCGGCTGATTGTCTCTCTCTCTTTCTCTCTTTCTCTCCCAAACCAAATGGCAGGGAGGCACAGCTGTCACCCACTGGTCACAATGCATTTACTTAGTGACAGAATTCTAATTAGTCGGCAAGGTGGTGTCACTAGACTGAGAAGAGCGGAGATGGAGAGAAGGAGACTGAGATAGAGGGAGAGGGAGGGGGAAGTCAGTTTGAGAGGATAGAGCAGGAATCGGATGAAGTAACACAGTGAGCTGGCAAACAAACCGCAACATTCACATATTTCTCTGTTCGTAGGACTAAATTAGCGACTCTGGAGTCACCAAAGCAGCATTAGATAAAGCTAGGACTTCTAGAGGAAAACGAATGGCGTAGCAGTCGCTTATTTTAATTATATGCTCACAATGTTGTATCTGTTTAAATAAAAGGTAAGACTTCCGTACGAGGCCAAGTCTCACAATTAACTAGTTGCTTATTAGGATGCCTGCTGTTGTCAGTTTATTAGTACTTATAAAGCATATTCTACATGATCTTATTCTACATCATAATAAGGTGTGACCAAAATATGGAATACAGTAACGACAGTACAAGTGTGAAATATTATTATAACTTAAAATAACCGTTTTCTATTTTAATATTTATTTTTTTTCCTGTGATGTCAATGCGGAATTTTCAAGTCATTCATGTTCTTGCTTGGTGCTCAATAAACATTTCTTATTGTTATCAAGTTTGAAAATAGTTGCACTGCTAAATTATACTGATAAACATTACAAAAGTCACTTTAATCAATTTAAAGTACTCCATTATGCCATTTTTAAGGTTTCTAATATTGTTTTGGGGGTCCCCCTCTTATATGCATTCAAGGTGACAAAAACCTTTTTTGTTTTCTTAAAATATGTGTTTAATATCACCTAATTTTGTCAGCGATTCTCAAACGATGAGCTGGCAGCAGTTCTAAGATTAACCTTTTGTAAACCC
This sequence comes from Puntigrus tetrazona, assembly GCF_018831695.1. NCBI lineage: Eukaryota > Metazoa > Chordata > Actinopteri > Cypriniformes > Cyprinidae > Puntigrus > Puntigrus tetrazona. The sequence goes on along the minus strand of NC_056700.1, from coordinate 15,324,741 downwards.
CTCCTTTTTCATGAGACTGCTCCGCTCTGATTAGTCAGATCGCCCAGTCTGTTGTTGATTGGTCTACCATGTACAGTAGTCGTGAGTGAAATTACGTGTTTGTGGGCGGGATCCATTTATTCACTATCAATCAACATACAGTATAGGCAGGAATTATGCAAATGTTTTGGAAATCAAAAAACTTTATTTATTGTGTACTTTCAGATTTACAGCTTTTTCAAATTCACATACAGCTACATTACACACTGGGTGAAAGGCAATATAGGAAATGGCATAATAGGGGCACTTTTGTGCATTCTTTGTGAAAAAGAAATAATATACTGTATATACAGTTCTTAAATAAATAAAAAAATCTTACAAACCCCAAACCTCTGAACATGTGTATAAGAAGCCCAAACAGTAAGTCATGTTCATTAAAAAAATGATCTGATGGTTCCAGTTAGTTAATTCAGTGAAGGATTCATTAGACTGATTCAAACTATTAACAGGATCATAAGAGCAATTTGATACTGAATTGAGTCATAATTAGTTTGTGGATTATATTCAGACGAACTCACACCGAAATAAATGACTAGGACATGTCTAAAAATATTTGCACCAAAATCCACTACAAGTAAAACAATGGCCACGATCAAAAACTGCTGCATTTCTGATGTAACCATATTCCTCCCGAGAAACACAGTTAAACTGGAAACCTAACAGTTAGGAGCACTCGAAACAACTCTGTGGACCTGAAAGAGGGCAGTAATAACTGGAGGCAGTGATGAGTGAAGCTCAAGGGAATGCCCTGCATCACCCCTTCCCAGGGTGGACTGCAGCGGCATGAGTGGGCCTCGTCTCCTGCTCTCTCCACAGTAAAATGCCTCCTGAACAAGAGGCTTTTAAGGCCCTTGAAGAGTTCATCCAGGCCCCATTACCATAGCTCAGGAGTGGGATGTCGACACCTGGCTGGCCGAAGCACCAGAAGCAGATCTTGAGGGCCCTCCAGGAAGATAGCTAACAAGAGCCCTCTCTCTCTCCCTCTCTCTCTCGTTCTTCTTTTCTGCCTCTTTTTCCCTGCTCTCTTTTTTCTCCCTGACTTTCACCCCCAACAGCACAAACGCAAGCACCCATGGAGACTGGCAGGCCTGTCAGGGGTCTCCTCCGGTGCGGCTGAAAGGGTCGAGGGTGGCGCTGCAGATTGCGTGAGAGGGGCCCAGGTCACAGCGCATTTACTCAGTGACACAATTCTAATTAACCAGCTACTGCTGTGTCACTGCACCGCACAGACAGGGCACACACCCACCCGTGCATATACACACACTGACTGCGACTCGAAACAAATGTTTCTGAGTTTGTAAAGCGCATAAGGTAAGGCTTTTTTTTAAACTAAATTACAAACTCTTTAGAAGATGTCTATTAAACTTGACTGATTGAAAGAATTTTCCCAAGATGTCTATTTTGAGTGATTTTGTCACCTGTGCAAAATTTTTACAAGTTGCACTGTAAAAAATGAGTTCCTTGTGATCTCTTTATGAGGAGATTATGGAGAAATAATTTACTTAAAAGACACCGTTATATGGTGTACAGGTTTCATTGCTGTGCTTTTGTCACATATTGCACTTCCTTTAGACGGGTTATTGAAATAATTGCAATTGATGACTCAAAATCAGCCAAAAAGCTCTTTAAACCCAGTTACTCAGACATAGTGCTCATGCTCATTCCTCAAAACCCTTCGAACTCAAACAGCAACAGAACAACACTACCTGTCATCTTAAATTGTTGTAATCTGTCTAACATGAGTTTTTTTTATTGTTGATTACGTATAAATAAGTCTTACATTATTACATTATTTTTTTTTAATTATTCTATGATTTTGAAAAGCAATGGTCTAACCCACTGTTACAAGTCGTGCTTTCTCACTGGTCAACTGTCCACGATCAAGAGCTCGGAAGACATAATGGCAGGCAAAATAACAGGAGAGATCACAGAATGGGTCACGTGAACACTGGCAGGAATGTCGGCCAATGGCCTGACCTTGTCCGCTCCACACGCAAATCAATCTCTGCCCAGATACACCAGCACAAGAAATAATCATGTGTATGTATGTGTCTCTGTGTGCATTTGGCTGTATCTATTTATTTGCATGTGTGTGTGTGTGTGTGTGTGTGTGTCTGTGCACGAGAAACAGTCGATGAGGGGGTATTTGAAAGGCATGCCTGATAAGGTGATGTTCCCAGATTCATTTGCGCTTGGGCATAAGGATTAAGAGGACGGAAGCTGAAGATAGAAGACAATTGAACCCTGTTTAAAGCTTTTCCCTCTCTCCCCCCTTTCTCTCTCCCTCTCTTTTAATTTGTACATGTGTCATGTCCTCCTTCCCACCCCTCTCTCCCTATTCAAGAAGCTCGAGTCATTAGCGGCTCAGGTGGTCGGCTCAAGGTTAAAGAGAAAGTCAGTGAGGAAAGATAAAGGCTACGGCTATAAGACAATAATGGAAAAGTCAAATTAAAATCACTGCTAAGTTGGTTCTGGGGCGAAAAATAGAGATGATGGCTCCATTAATGAGGGGAATATGGCTGCCGCTTTCCACGAATCTTTCTCTGATCTGCCCTTTTGAAATTCATGCATCACTCTGGCGTAAAACCGGCGAATGAAGGCCTGAGTTACAGAGGAAATGTGGCAGGGCAAAGGAGAAGGTCAGGTTTCGAGCGAGAGGAAATCTGATGTGTGTGGATTTGCACTTAACCGGTCTCAGGTAAAGCTGACATGGCAATGGTCGCCATCAGACTGCCTTGAGAGCATCGGCAGTAATCGTTTGACATCGCCCTGCTTCTACTCATCATAATCACTTAAGAGAACTTATATTCACCATTTCAATCTTTCAATTCAAAGACACAAATAGCAAAAGATATGTGTTAATATAGGTGGATTAGATCAGAAGGAGAGGACACAGGCCACAAATATAAATATATAGAAGAAAATTTGAAATGCTCAATACAATGACTACAGTGACAATAAAGATATGCATTAAATTTGTTTCTTTACACTATATGGGTTTCCAAAAGTTGAGAGAAAAATGCTATAAATAAAATAAAATAAAATAAACACAATAAATAAACTCCTATTAAAAATTTTGGGGTTAGCAATTTATTTAAAGAAATTATTAAGTCACAAAACAAAGTTTTTGGTATTGACAGAAGCTAATTTTATTGTTAAAAGAGTAGAGTCCATACAAAGTCAGTGCAAAGATGTGAATAGCAGCAAATCAAGCAACAATTGGCACAAATATGCAATATCTTCAGCGAAAGTTGACAAATTTTAACTTGAGCGAGAAATTTGAATGACTATCAGTGCATCAGCTTATTGACTCATCCGGTTGTAAAATAGAGGAGAGAATTATTGTAGCCAACTTCTCATTCATACAGAGACCAGACAAAAAAGGAGATAGCTTGGAGAAAAGTAACAATTAAGTGACCTGGTAAATGAAGAAAGTATGCATCCGTTATGCATCTACGAGTTTTTGTTGTTTTTGTCGGGTTAAAGATACTCAATGTTTTTTTTGGCTCAATTAAGTGAATGAAAAAGATCAAGTGATGTGAATATTCACTTCAATTTAAGCATGCACACACCATTAAGCAAATTATCTTATTAGAATTACTTCGAAAGGATCATTTGATGAAACAGAGTAACAGCTGGAAAATTCAGCCTTGTCAACAAAGAAGTAAACCAAGATTGAAAACAGACTTGCTTTCAGGGGACTTTGGCTAGAAGAGAGAATCTACAAACCCAACAATCCACTGTTACCTTCCTACTTCAACCAGCTCCAATTTCTGATGTCAAACCACAACAGGTCAGAAGTCACATCAGAAACTCCATGCAAAATGGATGTCATGGGACACTCAAGTGACAGTGGACTAGTTAATTTTAGCCAGAGAATGGCAGGCAGAAGAGCTTCTGCTGTTTGGAGCCTTTGGAGCCTCTGACTCCGGCGACCCATCCGAACGACCTCCCCGCTGAAGTGGCACACCGGAGTAGGGCACGGGGTGCAGAAGTATGACCCGTAGGAGGTTAATACATGCTCGTACTTCATACTGAGAGGGTGAGCCCATTTAGTGTAATTTCGCAAGAGTGCACTAGCCAGAGCTACTTCAGTGTTAAGAAGTGGCCAGCGAAAGTAGGGCCGCACTGTTCATTAACATGCCTGCCGCAGTGAAGCACCTGCCACAGTCGTTTGATGGAGCGCTTCTGCATGGCCCCTTCGGCTTCCCCAGCCTCCATAGCTCGATTACACTTTGGATAACTTCACTGGCCTCAGAATAATTTATTTCTGCTAATTCCGCCTCTTTCGGGTCCCGCCATGCTGGGCACGAGAAACCCCATGCTGTCGCAGGCCCCCCCCCATCTCACTGCTTTCCCTGCAAAAATGTAAAGAAAACGCCCAGACAGGAAAATTAAATGTCACCATAAATAATCCCTCTTACTGTACAGGCCCTGTGGGATCAGGCTCTGGCTCTTCTCCATGTTCCCAAGCAGCGGGCGACAGCGCTAAGTGATCTTTGGCTCTGTTGCGGAACCCCCCTGAGATTTTCACTTCATGCTTTTTTCAGAATTAACCAATCACAAGCGAGATCAGCAAAAAAACAACCCAAGCCGTTTTATTACTCCCTTATTTTCACGTGCTTGTTGTACTGTGATGTAATAATCACGCTCTATGTAAATGACAGCGATATGAATGTTCTCAGCACCGGCACATAATGATGATCGCGTGTGTCGTACAGCTTCCCCCGAGACCAACCTACATCCTTTTTATGGTAGTCATTCTCATAAAATGAAGAGCCATTCCTATGCATCGTGAGGAAATAAATTAAGCTTGTTCTTATCACGGTGGAAATAAAGGCAGTAGGTTGCATACATTTATATATTTGTTCTTCACATGCAAGAAGCAACAAAGAAATCAAAATTATTGTTGTTGTTTTTTTTCACATCTCCTGTCGATGCAAATAAGGAAGTCCCAATAAGTTCCTGCTGTGTCCTGGAATTTAATGATACGTTGTCCCACTTCAGAATCCAGCCTCTGAACGGAAGAGAATCCACCACATGGGAATAGGATGATATAATGATAATCAGTTCACACAGCAGACACACATATTCCCATTTTAATGGCCTACTGTCCTGGAAAAGACTCGTTAATTGGAGCATATATAGCCATACTTGTGTTTAAAAAAAAATAAATAACAACCCAAGAAATAGATACTATGATTATTGATTCTATTTGATTTTGGTAAAAAGATAGAAGCAGATGATGATGATGAACCCTCGCCGTGCAAGTATGTGTGTGTCCGTCTCGTAGCGCAGTGTTGGTGTATTTGTGTCTAATGAGTGGTTTAGTGCGAGAGCTAGTTAGCACGGGGGAGTGTTTGGGCAGAATCGAACGGGCTGATTTAAGGTACGGAGGTCAAAGGCCAGCCCAATTACGTCCTTGGCGAGGGCGCCTCCTGGCTCTTTGATTCTGCACTTCTAAAGGGGCAAGGGAGGGGCAGGGGTCTGTGGCAGCCGCATTATGGGGGTGTTAATTGGAGCATGTTGTTTTAGACAGCCAAGCCATCAGGGCAGGCCACAACACCAGCACCGGTCTAATTGCAGAGGCAAAGGCCTTCATGTTCCCTCACAACTGTAAGCTTTTACATGTGCCTGTACATTGCAAGCACACGCTCTAGTCCATCAATGTAAAACAGCCGTTCTAAGTTGAGCGTAAGTCAGCGCAACCTGTCGTATGAGCGGAGCATTAAAAATTCACACATTATATTTTGAATAATCCCAGCTTTGTTTAGGCATGTTGTGTAAAATCTAAATCTGTGTGACAGAGGGAGGACGGGATCCATTCAAACTGCTCATTTGCAAGCCTGTCACCCAAGCCACAGCTCTCTGTAATGTTTAATTACAGACTAAACAGAGACAGGCTTACAATCAGTCAACTCTACTCAAATAAAGCCATCCTGCAAGGTGCAGGAAGCCGGAGTAATACAAATGCTGACTTCATTTCCCATAACTGTAACTTTATATCTCATATTATGACACTATATATATGATTTTACACTCACAATTTTGACTGTTTCTCACAATGTGACTTTATATGTCTTTACACTCAAGAGTATGACTATTTTTCTTAATGTACCTTTTATCTCAGAAATATCATTTCACATCTCAGAAATATGACATATCATCACATCATTTCATATCTCACCATTTAAATCTCTAAATTGAAACTTTATTTTAATACAAAGTGACATAATTGGTCACAACTGTTATATATTTCTTATTTATTTCTTAACTGTTACTTACTATGCACAGTTAAAACATTTCTCCCAATGTGATTTTATATCTCAGACTTTATTTCGCACAGATATCTTATGACAAATATATAATATTATGTAATACGTACACACATACACATACAGTATATACATATATATGTCATAAAACACATAACTTTGACTTTATTTCACAACTGCAATAATTTTTCCTCTCCATGACTTAATATCTCACCATTTGATTTTCTCACATCTCACATTTGCAGATTACACGTATGTTTTTACTCTTCACGTCAATGTGACTTTAGCTCAAAATTGTGATATTAATCTATTCCTTACGATGTGACATAATATCTCACAATTATTTCTTTTTATACAATTAATGTGACTTTATATCTCACAGTTAGGACTTAATTTTTTACCATTTCTTATTTATATCTCATAATTGCAAATTATTAGTCACAGCTGCAACTTTGTTCTGGCAATCGTGGTTATTTTATCTAATTAGGACTTATTTTCTCACAATTATTAATTTATATTGCAATTACAAATTATTTTTGTGATTTAGTATCTCTAAATAGTCATGGTTTCTCAAAATATTATTAAAATATACAAAATATTATCTAAAAAAATAATCGAAACTTTTCTTTACATTGACATAATATCTCATCATTTTTACTTACAATATGACTTAATATCTGAAATTTGCGACTTTATATTTCACAATTGTCGGTTTCAAGCTTTTATACAGTTTCTTTTTTTAACTTTTTATTTATTTATTCTTGGGTAAAGCAGGCTTCCATAGTTTTGTAATTTAATGAAAAGACAAGTGATATTATCACTGTACAATATATGAACTTAAAAATCATCCTTCAGCTTATTTCACTTCAATAGGCTTCAACAGAGACCACTCACACTATAACCATCAGATACGTCAGTGCAACCCAAATGATTGTCCGTGTATCTACCTCTTTGCCCTCTTCAGTGTAAGAGTGATATTTGTGTTGTGCTGATTATTGCTCTCTTCTGCTCGTCAACACAAAGTAATTTGTGCGAGATGAGGTATTGAGCGGTTAAATTGTGCCGCCGGCACGTTTAGCCCATCATAAAGCATGTCTTCTTTATTGGGGTGGCTCTCTAGGCCAACACTGTCCAACGCTCTATAATCCAGTGCTAAGAGCTCCCTCCTGGGCCTCCATACAGCAAAAAACGCCTTTGATCAATGCTTACCACAAGACTACAAGGTACAGAAGGACTGCTGGGATTTTCAGACATGCTCAGGTGCTTTTTGAATATGAGCTACATTCCCTGGTTACAACTTACCCACAGACTCCACTGTATCTCTAATCAACTGGTCAGAAAATATGTTTGGTATCGATTGCAGATAGGCCCTGAGTCAGCATTCATTTTTATGCGTGAGCGTTATGACAGGACGGGGATGAGAGGTGCCCTAACTAGCAAATAAAGATGTTTGGAGACAAAGTACCTCATTGGAATTACAGAAGAATTGCCGATCCGTGCAAGTGCAGAATCAGATTCACAGATGTCTAAATTAATTGATCACATTATAAAAAGTTTCCCTCTGAGAGTAATCAGTCAGGGCTACTGATAATGGGGCCTGGTGCCATTGGCCTTGCGTGTTTATTCATAGTGATATGTTACTATGCCTTTGCACTGAGTGCCTGAAGCTGAAAAGATGGATGAGGCTTCTGCTAACACAGGCACTGTATGAGCTATTGTGGACAGTATATTGCAAATCTCTCTTTCTCTCACTCTCATTACACTTCATCTTTTTCAGATCTTGTAGCATTCACTGAAGTGATGTCTACAATTACGCTGCCTGCTCAACAAAAACGTAATAAGATATATTTATACATACTTTAATGTTCTTCGCAAATGCTTTTTACTCAAGCGAACTAAAAGAGAAAGGTTTAAAAAAGGAACCAAAAGGAACCAAAATAAACTCAAAAATTCAATTTCAAAATAGCCTGCATCATGTCCCCCATTTTTCTGTCTCCTCCATACTGTCCTCGAAAAAGGACAATAATGTATATATTACCTATGCCTTTATGTGTTGTATGTTATGCAATTTCTTACATCTACTATTAATATTAATATTACATCTACTATATATTTAAAAAAAAATATCAAAGTCATTGTAAGGAAAAAGTTCCAAACATTTATGACTTTCCTTTTTCTGTGGAACATAAAAGAAAATATTTTAAGAACAGTGAGGTCCGAACACCATTGGCCTACATGACAGCCATGCACCAGATAAGAGTCCTGACTGATCAGTTATAAAGCAGAACAGAAGAGGTTGTCCCTTGTGGGGCACTGGTAATGAAGGTTCAGCATGTACTGAATTATTTGATACAATCAGTTATCCACAGTGGGTGAAAGACTTACATTTCAAACTCATTAATAAAGAGCTTGTCAGTGTCCCACAAACTTACAATCATATTCAAGATAATGAAAGCAGTAAAACCACGAGAGGAAGGAATAGTTTACCCCAAATTGTCAAAAAAAAAAAGCATTCATCCTCAGGCCACTGCTTGACTGATTTCTCCCTTGAGAAAGCAATATTATTACTATTAAGACTAGAAACAGTTTGAAGTTAAAAATGTTATTACAAACATTAAGCTTTTCGCTTCACAATACATTAATTGACGTTTTAACCAGACGTTTGGACTCATTCTGACGGCACCCATTCACTGCATCCATCAAAGGATCCATTGCAGAGCAACTGAAGTAATGCTATTACTACTCTCCATCTGTTCCAATGAAGAAACTAACTCATCTCGGTCTAAATGCGAGTAAATTTTGAGCAAATGTCCATTTTTGGGGTGAACTATTCCTTCAATACACTGTGCTTGCAAAAGTCAAAAGTTAATTCCAAAATGACTTTCACAAAACTGGCACTGTGCTAACATCTCTCAGCTCTCAGACCTCTTCTAAATCCAGCTTAAAGAGCAGGTGAGTGAATCTAACAGTCCAAAAAGTGTCAGAGAGTATTATAAATCAGTCTACGTCTGTGTCAAACAAAATACAACAACCCCACCGATCCCACAACCCAGCGTCAGGGCCTTTCCACCCCCATGTTAGGTGAAGCATGTAGCCTGATGGATGGTCCCCTTTCCAGGGTAGACATCATGATGAACACAATGCCTGGAGACAAACCATGCTCCCCTCTATAGGCCTCTGCTGCTCAGAGCCCCCGCTCCCTGCACACTTTCATTCATTCTGCTGCTTTTATTTATTCACACGCTCACGGCCTGTTTGTTTTTTTAAGCAAAACAAATTGAAAGGAATAAAAGCAAGCGTGAATTGCGGTTTTTATATTCCTCTTTGTGTCACAAAGTTTGGCTCAGGGTTATGCATCATGCCACATAGGTTATGCATAAGATCTCGGCTGTAAAGTATGATTAAAAGTGCAAAAGGATACTCATAAAGATGTGCAGGGGTAGAACAATGTTTCTTTCAGGTGAAAGGTCCAAAAACTCTTAATGATATCCACATACAACAAACAAATGAATGCAAATTAAATGCAGACTTGCTAGAGAACATCAATCTTGTTTCTGCACTTTATCAATTTATAAGTTATAGCTATTGTGGCACGGATCTCCAGTAGGAATATGCCTCAAGCCTTTTTCAGAAAGGCACAAATAATTTTATTTTAGAAAATTGGAAAAAAGAAAACATACGTTTTAGGAAAAACTGCTTGTCCAACAACCACAAAATAAAGTGATATTTTTAATAATAGAAAATGTATTTGTAAAAATTATTGTCTAAAAAGCACAAATTTACAATGATATTTAAAGAAATATTTTAAAAGAAATTAATTAAAAACAAAGATACAGTGATGTTATAATATGAAATATTCTTTACACTGATTATCCAACAAGCAGAGGAATATAGTGATATTTTTATAAATTAGCAAAAACAATTAGACACATTATACAACCTAACCACATAATACATTATAATATGAAAATTTTTAATTTGTATATTATTTACATTTTTAATGAACATAATGAAATTATCAATATGAACTCATTGTGATATCAACTTAACTTTACAATTTTTTCTTTTTTTTTACATTTACTCTTTAAAAAAAAAAACTTTTCAAATGTAAACTTTTATTTTACATGTATTATATTCATAAAATGGTTTCATGAATTGCACAAGACAAAGTGGGATAGTTGAATAGAACAGTTACATCTAAAACCTTATGTCCGCATCTGGTTTTATCCAAATATAGATACATATAATTTGTCATTGCACCAGATGCAAAGACACATACTCATAATAGCGCAGTCATTGTTTGAGCATTACTACAAAAGTTTTTTTCAGCACCACGGACAGCAACTATATGGTAAAACGGTTGGTAGATTCTTTTCCACCTTCTAAGGTCATCTGATCGACCCCACGAGTCTCTTAAACACCCACTTTAAGACCAGTATTGGTTAAATTACACTAGCTGGCTAATCACATACTAGGCTACATAAGGTGAAAGTGCTTTGAAGGTAGAAACCGAACATCAAAGCTGTAGTCATTAAAAGCAGGATGAAGGAAGAAGCTGCAGTGTGTTTCAAAAGCTCTCCTTCCTCTTCATTAAGAAACAGATGGGAAAAAAACAACACAAGTGCAATCAAATGAAGTTTCTCGACTCGGCTTGTTCAGGGCCAACTGCTTCCGTCAGCAGGACAAGATCACGTGAGCGTGCAAACGGGAGAGGAAGCGAGACGAATCCCCCGAGTGTAACTCAATAAAGGCGAAAGTGTCACATTGACAAATGAAAATGGGGAGATATTATTTATAGCTGAGACTATGTTAAACAGCCTGGGTTTGCTCTGTGTACTTTTACTCCGTTTGGAAAAAACGACCGGGCTAAATCTTCTTCTTGGCGGGCAGTGATAAATAAGGACGGAGGCAGTCACCGCCGGTCTGCCGGGCAGGCGGCAGGGATGTTGTTGATGCTCATTCATGTTTACCCTCAACCTCAGGCTGCTCCATCACTCCTCCTCCCCACCCTCCCTATCTTCGCTCTGGCCCTGCGGAGGGAGGAATTGTGGGAAACAGCCAGTCGAGAAGCCTGACAGAGAGCACTGACTTTAATTTTGTCCAGAGGGGGATCAAGCCTCTCTCTCTTCTCCACCTATTCCTCGATCTCTTTCTCTCGCCCCCGGAACAAACAAATATTTGTCCTCATTATTAATTAAACAGCGCGCCGAGAAGCACAAAGGTAAATTGACGACAAACCGTCCTCGAGCCCTGCACACAAACGGCCGTGCGCAAACAAGGCACCGAGCAGAGCTTGTGGAAAAACGACTCGCCAGTTGTGATTTACGAGGCCCGTTGCACGCAGACTCGGGCCTGCACCAGTAAGCTATTCATAAACAAAAGCAGCTAAATAATGAATGTCTCTCTGGCTGTGCGGCCTGCCCATGTGGCGGTTAAATGAATAGGAATTAGTGGGGAGGAGTGGAGTTGGGCCCTGTGTGATGTTGTTTATGTGTACGGGGATATTCATTTATCTCTCCCAGTGTTCGCTGCCATGTGGTGAGGGCTAGAGCACAGAGACTATAAAGTGTGTGCGTGTGCTTCCTGTTCGTTTTTTGTCCTCTATAACAGGCCACTTGTGGAGGTGATATGGTGCCAAAAGAGCGTATTTGTCTGCTCAAATGTGCGATTTTAAAATGCACATACCAGTATAGCACCTAAAGATGTTCAGCCAAAAAAGAGCATAGAAGAGAGTGTGAATAAACATGATCTTGGTAACGATTTGCAATAAGATACTTGGTATCCCCTACATTATGAGGACCAAATGTTCCCAAAATGGTAATAAGACAAGCAATTTGTGACATTATTTTTGGTCCCCAAAGATGAAAACAGCTTTGAAATCGGTTTAATGGTAAGGCTAGGGTTAGGGGATACAGTTTGTCAAGTGTAAATTCAGAATGCTCCCATTAAAACATCGAAACCAGGGTTTTGTGTGTGTGTGTGTGTGCAATGTGAATAAAAATGCTTAAATTAAAATAGGATAAAGAGTCTGATCGGGATTAGTATAAAAATTATTTTTAAAATCATTTTTATACTACTCCTCATTTAAATCATGCTGTTCTACCTATCATTTAATTTTTTTTTAGCATTTTAATTTCAATAAGGAAAACATTCCAAGACAGCAAACAAGTGGTGCTCTTATTGAGGAAGTGCATAAAACAATGGCATTAACTATTCTCACAAGTGGGTCTAACGCTGACTTACATACATTACATACATACATCCATTTTTTAATGTCTCATGTCTTTGTAGGACCAGTAGTAAACTGAGAAAACTGTTACAGCCTTCCTCATCTTCTATATCTAAATTCTCTACATTTAGATCAAAGCCTGGATGTCATTAATCAGAATCTGCTTATTTCATTCCAAACCACATTTAAAAAATATAGCTTTCAACTTAAAATGTTTTTGTCTTGTAAATTCTTTCTTTCTTTCTTTTTTTAGCAACTCTTCAAATTTATTTTGTAACACCAAGAGGATTTCCCTGTGCATAATTTCTATGTTTTTAAACAGGCAATGTTACAACTAACCCGGCAATGTTAGTTGCCATCTTTGGTTCCCCTACCAAATTAAATTACAAATGTTAACAAAATTAACTTTATCGCTAAGTTTTACCACGAGTTCCTATCGGATGTTCTGGCATCTCAGATTCAGTGTCTCCGAGCCTCCAGGACTTTGTTTAAACTGTTTCTTATGTCCATGATTCAGCGGGATGTTAGGAATGCAAAACGCTGACCTTTCCTCTGTCCAGCGGCCCAGCCCTCAGTCAGCACTCGTTTAATGGCACCTGCCATCCTCCACTGGCCGTCCGTGCTTTTGCAGGGGGCATATCTGTCAGCAGTGCTGAATTAGTGATCCGTGTGATCTGATAGCAGAAGGGGCCCACGGCCCACCGCAGCTTCTGATACCAGCCAGAGAATTCTCACCTGAGGCTGAGTGACAGCCAAACAGCAGGGGATGGACAGGCAACCCATGTCATTCATATTCATTCAAACGTGAAGACATCGCATGGACATGCTGGAGCAGACACTCAAGCCTGGTCTCGCATGCTACAGATGGGCAAGATATTCATCCGCATGGTTAATATGTGTAAGGATCACATAATGTCCAAATGAATCATGAATCACCAGTCGTAACTATTGATGTCTAAAATCAAAGTCTCATCACAGTGATCAGCTGGTTTGAGGGGGTCCCTCTCGACTCATTAGGACCCTCACACTGACCCTAGAGCTTCTTATTGACTCTGGAGTGGAGAGTATGACAGGCAGCACAGAGAGGACTAGCCCTGAGCCATTCTTTAACCTCCAATGACATTTAAGTAAAACCCAATCTCCATCTCTATGAGCGCTAGCTCTGACCCCAAGGGTAAGAGATCACGAAAATTTGGATAAATTCATGCATATGATATGTAGAGAATTTTTGATCATTTTAAGCACATTTATTATAGATAGATAGATAGATAGATAGATAGATAGATAGATAGATAGATAGATAGATAGTTGGAAGCTACAAACAACTGAAATCGAATTTGCTTATGTGAATTAATATAGATGTAATGTAAGTAATTATACACATAAAAAGGGGGAGTCAAAGACAGAGAGTGCTGTTTTTCAGTTGTTGTTCTATAAACAGACAGATCGTTTTCCATTTTGTCACATCTCCAGAATGGTCCAAAATGCTGCTGCTAGGTTGCTTGACAGGCAGAGGTTCGAGCACATCTCACCGAATCTTGTTTCACTGAGCTGGTTACCAGTCAAATTGCGAATTGTGTTTTATCTGTCTGAGGTAATCTCTACTCATATCTCAGATAGGTCCCTAAGATTCAGTAATCTTGATCTCTTCTGTTCCTAGGCTGAGGTTCCATTGCAGAGGTGATGAAGCCTTCGCTGTAGCAGGTCCTAGTCTACGGAACAAATCACCTCTATTCAAACTGCGCCCTCTTTATAAAGTGCTTTAGAAATTAAGAAAGAAAGACAATTTGTGCTTCGATTGCCACATTTTGAAAACCACATGAATATATCATATGTACAAATATATGTGTGTCTGCAGAAGGAGTAGCCACAGTGAGCTCCATTACCAGGAGAGGGGTCAAGGTCCAACATACTGGGACATCATCATCTCCATCTTATCAGCGTTGTAATAATTTGACGATAAAATAAAATAAATAATAAAAAAGCACCATAATCTCAGCCAGCTGGAATTGGAAACTTATACAAGGGTTAGCGACTGGAGGTGGATGATGCCCTTGGGCCTCTGCTGTGCAATGGCAGCAAGGGAGAGAAAGACTGAAAATGTCCTTCTGTTTGACATATTGCACATCATGTCGCCCCTCTTTTACGGTTCTGCAATCTTTAGCATTTCACAGAAGGGTTTCCGAGTGCAGGTTAACTAGTAGCCAGGGGCTACAGAATTCCGTGTGACAAATGGAACAGTCAATTGGAATGGGGGAGTGCAGCAAGCAGGGTGGGGTTGGGAAGGGTTACACCATGCAGGAGGACTGATCTGTAGTTATGGGGGGGGCAGATAAATCTTTTGCCCCTTAGCTTGTGATGGCTTGATCGAGGTTTGGGGCTTGAGTCCGTGCTTAGGGTCAGAGGTCAAAAGCAGGAGATTGTTAGGGGCCATGAGGGGGAATTAAGAAGATTTGGGTCTTTTTATGACATTTGGTGCCCGTGCCCGATATTGTTTACAGACTGCATAGCTTTAGGTCTGTACCAAAGGAATATGGCCGAAAACACCATAGCAAATATGAGCATTAAAAACTTTTATTAAATGGCCACCGTTTTCACTGCCACTGATGTGTAACTTATTTTTGTTTACTTATTCTTTATTAGTTTGTGTATAATGGTTTTTATTAGTTTGTGTACATGCCAAACGTACCATTGTAGAATCACAATAAATGTATCAAAAATTAGACTGAAAACATTTTTGTTACAAAATATTTCTATTTCTGTGCTTTTGAACTTTCTGCTCATCAGCAAAATATATATTAAAAAATCGTCATACTTTCCACATAAAAAATGAAAATGGTTATAACATTAAACAATAAGGCAGCAAATCAGCAAATTATAATGATGTTTGAATGACCATGTGAAACCGACTGCTGAAAATGTTAATTTGCCTTCACAGGGATAAAGTACATTTTAAAGCATGTTAATAGAGTTATTATAAATATTTAACGATATAACAGTTTGATCAAACTTGATTTTGATCAAACAAATACAACATGGATGGGCATAAGAAACTTTTTTATAGATGTTTGGTACAACAAAATCCTTTACACAGAATTTTACAAATAAAAATACACACTGTAGATATATACATTATACATCATTGCACAACATCAGTTCTGCGGCGAGAAAACAGAGTCAAAATACTCACTTTAGACTTTAAACAGAGTGCTTAAAAGTCAATCATTTGTACCAATACCAGCACTGCTATGAAACACCATTACTAGGTTCATTTATAACATTGTAGTATGACAACGAAGCACCTGTGAAGAATCCCTGAGATTTGCCCTTTCACAAAATTGAGCACATTTAACAACCCTGTTAAAAGTCTATGAAATACATCAGCTGAAGGACTCGTCTTTTCTCCTGTCACCTTTCACTCTCTGAGGAAGCAAGTTTTCCAACATCCCCATCTCATTTTTCATCCCCACATTCTTTAGCTGACATACACAAGCACACACACACAGACACACAAATGCTCCTTCCATCACCCCTTCGTTTCTCACCTCTACAAATGCATTTGTTCAATACCTCCAGCAAACAGATTAGAGGCTTCTTATCTAAGGCAGGAGTACGTGATAATGGCTTTCACCAGATCCCTCCACTGTCACAGATTAAAATGGCTCTGGCTGAAGCGTATTAGCAATCACTTTTTTTTTCTTCTACATTTTTTTTTGTTTCTGCTTGCCATTGGATTTCCTGTCCAATCTATTGTAGCAGGACCCTAAAGATACAAGGAGAAGTCAGTTTCAATCTGATAGGTGATTGTTTTTTTTCCGTCTCCCTGTTGCTGATTCCCTGGTCTGCCATCGATCGATGTTTCGCCTGGCTGCTCGTCACCTTGCTGTGCGTGTGTGTGTCTAATGGTGTCAGTATGCAAGTGTGTATGTGTCAATGTGCGCACAAGTGTCTTCGCGCTCACCTCCTACACTTCCTTTAAACTTGATACGAAGTGATTGATCTTTAGGTCCAGTGAACAAAGGCAGACAACTAGGCCTGCCAGACAGGCACAATGCGCTTTTCCACGAGGCTACAGAGGCTCAATTACAGGGGTTACCTGCGCTCCTTATTGGATCACACCCGGGCCGCAACTCAGAGCTCTGCACTTCCTGCTTCCCACTGCAACACACTAACAGACACTCCACTTTGCTTAATGTACTATAACTGGGATCAGACTGCTGGGATTGCAGCTCGAGTAGGTTAACCCAGCAGCTTACTGCACAATCCATTAATAACTCTCTCTTTTACTGGCTTCACAGCAACACCTGTCCGACCGGAGATAGAGTACAGCAGATTACACGAGAACACAGAAGGGTGACTGAGGTGTGCAGATGCACATAATGTCTGATATCTGACAGCTAAATGTGTCATATGGACTGGCCAGCTCTGGGGAAAAAAACAGCTGAAAACAACAAAAAAAGGAAATGACACACCTCCATACTAAATTGATCTGGTTGACCTTTAGACCTTTGCTTTGACACTTCCTACTCCCCTGGGTCAGCTGTGAACATATGAGACACTTGCATTTTCCTTTTGGTATTTGAGGCTCATTTACACTTGGCATTAACATGTATTTCCTATATTCACAATGATATTACTTAAATTTCATTAGTATTTTTTTTTTTTATGACAATCCGGCCACACATACATGCACTTACACACGTGAGAGATTGTTAGCTGAACCACATCCTGCATTTATTGAATTAAACGCAGCTTTCTGCTGTTATTTGTTTTATTTATTTGTTATTTTTTTACAAAACCTTCTGTAGATTTTAATTATGCAGTGAAAAAGAGAAGGAAAAAATGTAAGAGCACTCTTTGAGAAGAGAAATAAGATTTGTAATTTAGTCAATTAAATAAATTAAATAAATCAATTAAATCATGCAAGCAAATGTTTGAAGGTTTAATTGTCTTTTTCACATTAAAAAAGAAGGATAAAAATAAAAAAGCCAACAATATATTCATACTTAGACTTGGTCCATCAAGTGATGAAGCTTATACGATTTTGTTCAGTATAACCTTATTAAATACAGTAAACAAATAACCTACAGTAAACGTAATATGCAATATTATGACTAATTAAAATAACAGGTTTTTCATATATTTTAAAATGTAATATATTCTTATGATGGCAAGACTGAGTTTTTAGGAACCATTATTCCTTTTTACATGGTCCTTTTGGAAATCATTCTAATATTATGGTAATTTGGTGCTCATTTATAATTATTATCAACGTTGAAAACAGTTGCTGCTTAATACTGTTGTGGAAGACGTAAAAAAATATTCTTTTAATAAATAGAATGTTTAAAATAACAACTTTTATTTACATTTTTATTAACAAGAGTAAAAATTCCAGGTCACTATTGATCACTTCAATGCACGAGTCATGCTTAAGAATTAACTTATAGCAACATTAAAAAAATAATCCTTCTGATCACAGACTTTTAAATGCTAGCCTTTTAGTTATGCAGCTGATTGTAGATACCTTGTAGATATTGTAGAAATTTACGCCATTATATTTTGAGTATATTGAAGTGCAATACAATTACTGTACACAAGTGCATGTTACTGTAATGTCAGGTGCAAATAGGGGCTTTAGTGTTACGTACAACGTCCTGCTCCTATACATTGCATAACTTTAAGTGATACGATTTGCAAGTTACGGAGGTCATGTGGGTACATTAGCAAACCGGTGCAGCCTTCACGCACATTCCTCAGCCATGTCATCGAACATGAATTTACTGCATGCAAATGAAGCTGGGACGTGCACGAACGGCTTGGAGATGAGATATACATATTTAATGAGATAAAATGAAAGGTGGAAGGAGGAGGTGGGGAAGAAGGGGTTAGGGTTCCAGATCCTCTCGTTTGCTTGTTTTTATAGACTGGTCCCTTACAAGCAACCAAATGTCACAGCTGCTGTTAATCCTGCTACATCTGGACTAATGAGGCAGCAATACACACAGTCGTGAGAGTGCGTGGGTGTGTCAGAAAAAAAAAAAGAGAGAGATGCTAAACCACTTGTGTATATTTGCACATGACTGTGTGTCTGCGTGTTTCTCAGCAGTGCTGCCGCTGGAAGGTCCCTCATTTCCCCTGGGGGAGACGCTCACTGCCTTGGTTTCATCTGCGGTGAGAGTGATTATAGAGACGGTCTCTTAATGAAACCCTTCCACAAAAGTGTGTTAGGACAGTCATCGTCAGCCCAGCAGGGCATTGTCTTAATCACAGAATGGACCTGACATGGAGATTCTTAGAAAACACACTAACTAGATTCATCTCAACTCGACTCCTGCTACCAAAAATGCCTGTTTTACTTATTGATTCATTCGGTTTGCTCGTTAGGGTGCCTGTGTGTGCTAGACACTGTAATGTAGTGGAAGCGACAGAATGCTTGGTGGATCTAAAATGTATTTATACTGACAGTAATCTAAATGAACAATCTTTTTTTTTAAAATGTGCTTTAAATTAGAATTGTGACTCAACAATTATAGCACACAAGACAGGGCATAGTTGCTAAGTCAGCGTTCAATGAACACACCTCACTCAAATCGTTCTGACAACACACACACAGTTATATAGAGACATACATACATTTGTATATGCACACATATACATATAAACTAAATATCTTTAATAATGTATCTTGATATAAGAAATGATATTAATGCAAAACGTATATAGTTTCAAATAAATTTTATTTTTGTTGTAAATAAAAAATAGATTTATATAGACTTTCTTTAGATATCTAATAACTAAATTAAATAAACATTTGGTGTTACCATCCTTTGCGTTTAAAGCAGCTTAGGTGCACTTGCTTATAGTCTTTAGGGAGCTCTGTATGTAGGTCTCTTGAAACATTTAGAGCGATTAAATGCAGAAGAACTGTGGCAGTTTATTCTGTTTCTTCGTGTCCTTCCTGAAAGACCTGATGATGACGAGCTCTGATCTCTGTGTGAAGCACTGGCTGCTGTCAAATCTCGCTGGATTATTACAATTAATGGCAAAATGAATGGTCAGAAATGCGACATAATATTTCCACACATCACAACAAAAGACAGAAATAACTGACTTAAAACTATTTTTAGCTGGTGAAAATACTAGAATTCTAATAATTTTGAGAGAGACAGAGTGTGTGTGTGTTTGATAAAATAATCAGCTTTTTTTCCCCTACTTCTTGAGTCAGTTTGTCAGTGCAGGTCAGTTTAGTTTACATTGAGTTCTGTGCTGTAATTGTAGGACAGTGTTGGTGGCTGCTTTAGAGTTGCCAGGATCCTTAGAGATGAAGAGAGCCTAGACCTGCTATGGGTTTAAATCACTAGAAAATTGGTTCTTGCGAGCTTGATTGTGTTGGTAAATGAAAGTGCGTGTGACTTTGGAATCCTTCTGTGTATGTGTTTGTGAGACCGAAAGTGTTTCTTTTTTTTTTCTATGGCTTTCTGATAGAATAAAAAGGCACAACAACTGAGATACCAAATCCTCGACCATAAGAGTATATCTAGCTTTTTCTTCTATAAAAACTTTCTAAAGCAAATACTGGAAATTTGTAATAATGACATCATTCGTGTTACTAATCTTACGCACATGCAGTTAAATATAACGCTGTGCAGGTTTGCTACCTAAAACTGCAGAAGAACCTCAAGGCAATGAAGGCACACCGATAAACAACTGCATTTTAGTACAGTAGGTTGCATAAAAACGGCACAATCACGTGGCTGCGATTTTTTTCTCGTAAATTATTGAGCAGCCTACACATGCCACACAGCTGCAAAATGATAAATCATCATCGAATCAAATAGAAACATCTCCATATGAACGAAATGAAAAAAACAGGAAGGTAACATTTCCATAGGGCGACGGGACGGAGCTCGTACTGGGGATGGGGTTCTAGTGCCCTGGGCTGGCAGCATCTTCCCTATTACTCTATTGTGCTGTCCTGGCCTGGCCTGTCTCTGTCAGCATACCATTATTATGAATAGTGAGCATAATGCGTTGCCATGAATAGGATTGTCTGCCTGATTGTGATGTATAGTTTTTCATTACTGCTCCCCAGCCTCTGCCATTAGGCATGTGGAAAACTCTATTTATCCCCTAATTTGTAAAAATCCCCTCCCTGTCTGATAGCAATCAGAGGACTGTAATTGTCTGTGGAGCAGTGACGGCTACGGCTTGATGAAGAGCTATGTGCGCAGAAGAGCAGGCCGCCACCGTCGGCCAGGCCGATCGCCCCCGTACAGCCGCCGCGAACCCCCGCGTTCAACCCCGCACCTCATCCCTGCACGCAATTAATAACCATTTGCAAATGGCAGACATGTAACAACCCTCCCATCTCCATCTACCAGCACCTTCCTCTCACACACACACACACACTCAAGAGGAGACGGGTGAAAAGGTGCGACGCCAGCAAACGGACAGGCAGGACAAATGAAGACGTGGCAGGGCGGTGTGTTAATTAATGCAAATGTAGCATGGAGCGATAACTTCATCCACAGTCGTCTCTACAGTCGCCTACATTTTAGCGGCTCAATTAAGGCTCGCTCCGAGGCTCCGTCTCTAGTAAACTCCACCGTTAATTCCTACTGACGAGAACACGCGTGGACAGCTAAACCAAAGTCATTGTTGCAATTTTGGAAGACCACCTCCTCCATCCTCCACCACTGTAATTCTTCTAATTTGCAGAGAGGTCTTAATATATGCGTGTGCATTATTTTAAGCAAATTTGAGAGTTTTGCATGTTAATCGGGTTATTCTAATTTATGATACACCATTATGCAGATAATACTGAATTACTTCTTGATTGAGGACCACTAGCAAAACCCCTACCCCCACCAAAAATTGTACACACAGTAGCTGCACTCCTCGTAGTTAACGGTCTTTGTATTTTAGAGGATCCTTTTAAGTAGACGTCCGTCTTGATAAACACTTTATGCATATCAGCTTCCACTTGTGGCCTGGCAGTGAGAATAATGGCTGTCTAATTGACTCATTTAGGGGCCTTTTGCCTACAGGAGGATGTTGCATTAAATGTTTGATCGGCCTAATTTCCAAACACATCATTAGGGCCATCTCTGGCCTCTTAATAACAACTTTATGAGGCTGCTTTAAAAGTCTTGCCTCTTTTTTTCCTTTTATTTTCGGCCCCTCTCTTGTTTCGCCAAGTCGCTGGTCATAATTAAGTCAAATATTTCAAAATATGGTAATGCAGAACCTGTTTGAATAAGTGTCTTCCATTTCCATAATTCTATTATGGTGTAGAGCACACTAATTGGTTGAGAGTGTGGGTATAGCTCGCTGGAAATGTTGCAGTAATTACAATCAGAGCGGTCCACCAGAGTTTATGTAAACACACTACCTCTCTTCTCTTAAGGAGTGGACAAAACCTAAACTGCAAAATGGATATGATATACTGTAGTGTATTAGTCGGTACACATTATTACATGCAATAACTACCAGTTAAACACATTATGGAAGGAAGCAAATGCTATAGAAGAAAAGTGCAGACAACAACATTAAACTACTGCAAAACATTTTTAAACACAATTGTAGTAACAAATACAAGGAATATGATTACATTTACATATAAAAATGTATATATGAACATATATTCCATGTACTGGTTACTAGTTGTGCTCAGAAACATGTATACAAATATATTTTCAAAAGTAAACCCACATTTACATTAATTTGTATTGTATTGCACATCAAATTGAAAATAAAAAATATAGTATTTATTATCAGTACGTTTTTATCATTATTTTCCTATTCTTTTCTGTAATTGTGAGTGTGTGCATGTTTGCACACTTGTACATCTGTGTTGATTATTGTCTTTCAGCAGCTCACGCTGTTGACATCCTGTCTGCCTTCCGTCCACAATATCAGTTCTTGATGAGGAACTCATGATACTTACTACAGATATACGCGTTTGGCTGAACCCTTTGGCATATGAAGATATTAACTAAAAATATGTGCTCTAAATATCCATATATAGGATATTTTGATACATAAGTCCATACAAAAATACAAAATACTTTAAAATACTGCTGTAACATCTTATGTAAGGCTAAATATTAAATACTGTTAGATGTTACTGTGAAATCTTCCCAACTGAAGTGGTGTGTGTTTAAAACTATATTTAGGCATAAAAATCCTAAATAGTTAAAAAAAAAAATAAATAAAATTAAATATATATATATATATATATATATATATATATATATATATATATATATATATATATATATATATATATATATATAAAAATCTTTGTTTTTTGTTTTTCTTTGTTTTGGCTTGGAGAGAGGGTTTTATTATGATCCAGTCAGTCCTCCTAAACAATCTTGTCTATGTTTAACTGAGAGGGCATGTTTGTCATCTCTCCTCAGCAGACAGATTGCATTACAGAGGAATATACATCTTCCATTTAATCCCTACTAAGGAGGAGAAAAGAGCAGCCCAAAGTCATACCACATAACAATCAAGTGCAAATTTTAATCTTCAGCTTTCCCGACTCAAGACTGTTTACCCTCAGCCTGTTGTTACAGAGAAACTGTGTCAAAACACTTTAAGTGAGACAGCAAAGGAACAGTGAGAAAACATTGTGCACACTTGTGTCTCCAGCATCTGTAATTAACCTTGATGCTTACTGCTGTTGTTTCCATTGATTTTTTTGTTTCACATGTGGGTGAAAATTGCACTTTAAGTTACCCTGAGTGTTTAAATTAATAATGAAACCACAAGAGTGCCCTCCTCTGACTTTCAATTAAAACGATCAAGCTTATCGGATCAATGGGGAGAGAGGAGAGGAGAGGAGAGGAGAGGAGAGGAGAGGAGAGGAGAGGAGTGTAATCGCACTGCTGAGCTGGACGTGGTCGGCACGAGACAGCAGGAAGTCAGAAACACAAACAAGCATGTTCCAGAGGAAGCAGGTGCTGTAGGTTTGTATCTGTTGGTGTTTGGAGCTGTGGATCCCCCAATCAGATGCTCATCAGGCAGATGCATCCGGGTCTCATGGCCAACACACCAACAGACAGCAGCGCCGCCCACACGCTGGCAACATAAACAACCAGTCAACCGGAAAAACTGGCTGACCTGTCAGGTCACAAAGGTCGGGTGCCAATAGAATGATCACATTTCAGAGAACACGCTTATTACAGTGCTTTGAAGACAGCTGTGTATTGATATTTCTCAGATATTCTGGTAATGGTTTGCTCTAAACATCTAGTACCGAGGCTTTATGGACTCCATTGGAACTGTGAATTGTAAACTTGTTAAAGTAAAAGTTCCCATTTATTGTAAATGATTCCCGTTTCAGCACATAACGTGGTGATTTTATGCAATTCATAGCAGAAATGAAAAGATCTAGTTTAGCCCAAAAACAGAACTAATTTTGAACTCAAACAACTAAAATTTAAATTCAAATTAAATAAATTGTTGCCCAAATTGGGCCCAAAAGTTTTTAAACCTCCAAATGGGCATAAAAAATATTTCTTTTAAATTTAGATGTCTTTGTCTTTGCCATGTACTTACTACTATAATAACAATAAATGCATATTATGCATAATAACATGAAAGTAACCCTAAACCAAACCCTAATCCTAAGCCTAACCATATAGTAAATACATGTAGTTAATTAATATTTCTCGGTACTTAAATAAATAATTGGACACCTTAAAATAATGTGTAACCACAATGTATTAAATAAAATTATAAAATGTATATGTAAATAAAAATATCCAAACATATATATTTTTATATTATAAAACATTTTTATATTATTATTACTGCAAGTCTCTAACAAAACTTCACACAAGCAAAAATCTGAACTATTCTTTTTGCGCCATGCAAACACTGATATTTCAGGAAAGGCAAATCTAGTTTAAAATTGTACAGTCACTCCTCTGACCAGGAATTTGACTAGAGCAAAGCTTTAACTGTGAGGTAATGTTGCCGACCTGGGGCGAGTGATCTCACTGGAGGGCAGGTGAAAACAAGGGGAGGATCCAGTCAATTGTCAGGCCAATGTCAGAGGGTGAAAGTGCAGTGAGGTGACTCAGCGTTAGCCTAGGTAATGGCTTCCTCTTCCTGCTGGCCCGGTGCGTCCTGCTTCACGGACCCACCCACAGTATGGGCCATGTGGAAGCATGCCTACAATAACAGCTTCAAGCACGCAGGGAAGGGCAGCAGGTGGGGATGGGGCTTCACAACTGTGCGTCAGTGCATGTATTGTCCGACTCTCTGACCGCGAAGCAGGAGGATGTTTGTGAGTGTGGAGACTGTTTCTATCTCCCCTCCGTCTCATTAAAAAATGCCCTCATGGGAAAGTCCTTCATATTCACAACATTTCCCCTCAGTGAAAACAGATAATGAGAATGGCTGGGACAGAACATTACTGTGATTCAAAATGGTGCAAATCACACTTATCAAGTCATCTTGATTCAAAACAACAAATTATGGAACGCGGCCAGAGGCAATGGACGCGCAACGATGTGTTCAATCAACGCTAAATTGATGCAACAGTTAATATCAACAATAATATTTAGCTTTTTACGGCCCAGCGTTTAATGGAGTTAATTCATTTCCCATTCCTTCAGTCCACAAATCTCCCCCAAAAGCAACTGCTCAGTTTCTGATGGAAATCATTGGCCCAAGCTTGCTCGGCTGCTTGATTGCCTGGCACATTTAGTTATGGATGAGTGACACCTGCTGGTGGTTAACTTAAGCAATGCATCAAAAAGCATCTCCACCCCTGCCCAGGAGAAGGAAACTAACACAAGGCCATTAAAATGATTTCACCAGCTACACATGGAAGACAGTGCATATGGCACTGTGGGAATGCTACACACTACTTCGTTTCACCACGTAGGGCTCAACAGTAGGGACGGTCCAATGAGAAAGTGTTTTTGGTCTATTGATGGGACAGTCACTTGATCTTTGAAGCCACTGATGCATTGCCACTGAAATGTTTAAGCCTACATCTTGTACATTCATTTTATACCTTGCAAACTAAAATATTTTCTTTTATGTGATTGAATTCTATATTGCTTAAGCAAATCCTGCTCATTTTGTCCAATCAGGTTATCTAGCTGGACCATAAAGGATATTTATGTTAACGTCGCAAAAAATTATTTGAGATCATTTTCAAAGCACTGGTAAGAATGTTAAATTAATCAGTAATGGTTTGTACATGTATATGATACAGATCCATATAATATATAACTGGAACTTAGGAAGTTAGGACGTTTTTCCACTCATGACTGGAATAGCAAAAACTAATCTTCAAACACAAATTGGATTTAAAAAAGCACATCCACGCAGCTACAAGAAACATTCAAATAAATACCCCACAGAAGAACTAAATTTACTAATTTGTTTTAATCCCCAACGTAAGCAGTTGTGTCCTGAGAGGCAGGGGAAGGAGTCTGGCTCCATAAGAACTTGTGGTGAGTGGATTACACATGCAGCTCTCCTAAGCCCAGCCAGACCAAGCTGCATTAAGTACAGTTAAATATCAGCCATTAAATCAGATCATTCCTTTGCTCGGTGAAGGGGTCAAAAAAAGATGGGAATATGGATGCATAAAGGGATGGAGAAGTGTGAACAAAACCATCAGAGGTGAAAAAGAAGTGTGAGAAACAGAGATGCAATGGAAAAGGAGGATTGTTTTCCTGGTCATTCTGCCTTTCTGACATACCCACTGAACACAAATATCATACATTAACAGTAATCTGCCATTTTAACACTGATGTATGGTCCCTAAACAGCAAGCCACTGGTTCACATCCCTGGCTATAAAACACAGGGACAGTTTAAATATGGACCTGCTGGTCCAGGGATGACTGGCTATCCGTCTCTCCCTCCCTCCCTTCCTCCCTCCCTCCCTTCATCCTCTTGTCCTACCCTCCAGCAGAGCTCAGGTGCCGCACCATCGCGCTGCAAATGAACACATTTCCAGCGACCAGCACCTCTGATGGCTCTATGATTTCTGACAGGTCAACAGCTGGAGAGAGAGGGAAAAAAGCTAGAAAGAGAAAAAAAGACCTTTTAAAGTCATCCTAGAGTCCAACCGCTTACTCAACAAAATTAATAAAGCAGTGAAATGCACTCAATGATTAAGAAAGCAATATGTTATTATATGCAGCCAATATATACAAGCTCAGATAATGCCAACACTAATGGTTGGTCCGGGAGTAGAGTAGAATAGAATAGAATAGAATAGAATAGAATAGAATAGAATAGAATAGAATAGAAGCACTAGACAAACGTTCTCATCTAATTCTGTGGCCCACCAAGAAGACAGAGACTAAATTGTCAGACCTCTGTAATCAGCTTCATTTAACGTTAAGTTGATTAAGGCAAGTTAATGAACACTGTGTTACCTGAGTACAAATAACATAAAAAGAATGAACACAATCCATTCATTTACACTAAATGTGCCTCAACATCTAAACATTAAGCCAGTGCAAAAGTTGATTGCAAGAATGTTAAGAAAGATCAGAAGCATACCCCAAAAAAATGTCCTTAACATGTCCCATAACATAAAATTACTTTCCTACAATTTGTAATTTAAGCTTATCGGTCATATTCACAACCTGGCCACTTAGAAATATAAGATATATTTTTCATTTGCATTCATTTTATATTATAATTAATATTATTATTTATTTATTGTATTAAATCCTTTTCCACTTTAGAGTAAGAAATTAAATGGGTAAGTTTAAAATGAGAAAAAAAGAATATATATAAAAAATAGGTCCCACTTATGTATTTTCAAAAGAAAAACAAGTACAATGTACTTATTGTGTTCATATCGTATTGCAAACATTTTTGTTGCTATTGAGGTGGGTGAAGGTGTAAGGGATGGGTTCAAATAAATTACAGATGTAATTAGGCTACATGCAGTTATTTTTTTAATAAAAGTACAATGTAAAAACATGTACACAATAATTGCATTGTATTAAATTATTAATTTAAATATAAGTATTCAGTAGTTAAGGCCACTTATTATAAAGAGGGGTCAAAAAAACTGATTGTAGGATATAAAGTTGGAAATAAAACTGGAAATAAAATTTGCAACTGAAGAAGCTGCAATTGCAAGAAACAAAGCCAAAACAAAGCCAAAATCAAGTAACAGAACCTAAAAGGGTGATGACTCATTTTTCATGGTTTCTTTATTTAATAATAATAAATATATATAGATATTAGGGTTAAAATAACATCCCACTTTTTTCAAATAACTAATTTCTTTGCTGCAACTTGTACACAGGCCACCAGGGGTCCATGGCCTGTACTTTAGTAAACACTTGTCTACAGTGTAGTCTAGATGGCTATCTAATTAATGATTAAAACTTCATATAATAATTCAAATAGCAGCATTTTACTATTCATACCAGAACAGTTAATTATTTGCACGGAAGTACAAAAAGCATTACAATCTATGTAGTCTAAACAACATACAAATATAAAGTGTGTTACCATTTATAAAATAATGCACACCACTAAATGCCATCTGCAATCTTATTTGATGACATTTTCTAAAAGAACATTCTCACTATCTTATGCAAATATAATGGCAAAAAAAAAAAAAAAAAAAAACCGAATGCTTCTATTGTTTGATTTTACCCATTTGAACCTGCATAATAAAGAAATGAAGTTTTCTCGGAGTGGGCCCTGGTGTTTTTACGGGAGATGGCGGCGGACTGTGAATCACGGCAAAACTCAGCGCCAATCCCGGTCCAACTAATGCAGACATAAAGCTTTCTCCTCCAAATGAATAACTGCATATCTTAATCAAGTTAGCATCCAGTTATTTCGCCTGGCAAATAAATATTTCTATAATGTTATACATGGGGCTCTTTCCCATCAGGGCTGGGCTATTAAAGTGATTACATTAGAGCCCCGATAGTGTGAGAGATGGACACACAGTGACTTTTATGTGCCGGTGGGCCACAACATACAATTACAATAGCAAAAAAGTCATTTGGAGAGAGCGCGGTAATATGAGAATGGACACGGTGAGCTGACCTCTCTGTCCTCTCATTTCAATGCAGCCATTTTGTTTCGTGCAGCGAGGATCCATGGTGGCTCAGGGGGTAGTTTGTCCTCATTAGAGCAGCTCTGAATGGGAGCGCGGCACAGGCGCGTGTCCGACACAATCTGATAACACAGCTGAGGAGTAGGGAAAATCAATCTGCTGTCGGCGTGACGAGGGGAAGTGTGGGGAGAGATGGCTTCCGTGGCACAAGAAAGGAGGAGAGGGTCGGAAACACAGGGTTTAAGTGAGGGGAAAAATGAGTCATGTTGTCGGCACTCCAACTACAACGCTGACACTTTAAAGACTACATATACAGCCGCCATTGCAAAGTCACTGCGATATTTCATCTGAATGCAGAGTGAATCAAGAGGCTGGATAAATTGGAAGATTCCCAGTTAAGTTCATCATTCTAAGTCATCGTGACCTAATTTTTTAGATGCTTTTATGAGTAGTTACGTACAGTGAACTATGCAGTGTTTTATTTCCAGCTCTCCTTTTTCTCCGACGTTTCCTCTCTCTCTCTCCCTCTTCATGACTCAAAGCCGGTCAGATATACACAGCCATTCAAATTTTGTCAAAAATTGTGAAATACTGTTACTGTTAACGGTTTAAAATAACCATTTTATGTCTTTTAGGTGTAATTTATCCCTGTAAGCTGACGGCAGTCATTACTTCATTCTTCAGTGTCTCATGATCCTTTAGAAAGCATTTTAATATGCTGATTTCATTCTTTAAAAAAAAAAAACGTGTTATTATCAATGCCGCAAAGAGAGGCACTGCTCTTTTTTTGTGACAAACAACATACATTCTTTTCAGGATTCTTCAAAGAATTGAAAGATCAACAGGACAGAATTAATATGAAATAGCTTTTTTGTTGTTTTTTTTTATTTAATTTTTTTGTCCTTGCTGAATAAACTGCGCCTTTATTAAACTATTTTCATTTTCTTAAATTAAGCTTCATAGCGGTCATATTCCAATCCATACACATACGATACATTTGTTAGCCGTAGGTACAAACAGCGCTGATGTTAATTCCTGCTAAGCCTGAACCTCTTTGTTCAGATTTCGTCTCCTTCCACATTAAATTTATGAAAATTGTGTTTCTAATATTCCTTGAGCCTGGCCCATAACGGCCTTATTAAATCAATTGGGTGTGATTACGCAGAAAAAAAAAAAATCAATGCCAGCCTGTAATTGCATATTACAACGTTATTTTCCGCATTGATATTGATAATATGTATGTTTACATTTCACATGATTAAAATCAATGTTGTAAAGTGAGTTATGACAGCTCCCGTTGATGAGTCACATTTATGGAGCGTGGTTAATAGGGTAGTTGATGCTTCACACAGAGTGCCATCATTTATCTCTATATAGAAAGCTTCCGAGGCCCAGAACGAGTGTGCTCTCTTTCTCTAGCTATCTTTTTAGCTTTTTTTTGTCTTTTTGCTTTATTGTTTTTTTTAACCAAACAAATGAAGAATGATTTATGTTTATTGACATATTTTTGTTGTTCTTGGAATGCATACTTTTTCAGTAAAGTAATATTTTTTCAATTTGCAAATGTGAAGTGTGTAAAATTCTTATTCTACAAGTAAACCAAGTGCTACAGTTGTTTGTTACACGCGTTTTTCTGTTTGTTTGAGCATCCCAACCATAGCAACATCGTATCATGTGGTACAGGAATGTTTGTTTGTCTGACCAATGAAAGACGGGGGGAATGCTCAGGGAAACCTTTTTTTTTTTTTTTTTTTTTTAACAATTATGTTTTGTCTGGCCATTGGTGCAGAAATTAGACACTTCACCTTCAAGTCCTTAATTAGATTTACAAATTGAAATAATGAGATTTAAAAAAAAAAAAAAAAAAAAAAAAAAAAAGTTAGATGGCTGTTTGCTTGCATTCAATTGGAAAACAAGGTAAACATGAAATACTGAAAAAGTTATTTACAACATAAGTGCATTATCATTTGACGAGTGGTGTACAATTTTAGAACTGTCTCAATTTAATCTTGAAAATTTCCCCACTTTTGTATATATGCCTCTGATTCAATCTTCTATTACAGACCAGAATTTGCACTTCCATTCCCGTTCGAGTGACGCGCCCATCACCCAAATGAGATTGGACTCCTCTGAAGGATGGATGCCCCTCTCCAAACTGTTTTCCCCCCTCTAAATAGCTGCGGCACTTTACGCTGCCACTCGAAGAGCATTTTGTTGGTGCTCGGCACCTATGACGGCCTCACTCCTAATTGTGTTAGGGGGCTCTTTGGATTATGCGTTTTACTTTGGGATGCAATGTTTGCCGTGTGTTCCCCGTATCATGTGCCTCCCCTGCAGTTTGTGTGCGTAACCAGATACACCTCAGGGACGGCTCTGCAGTAAAACACAAATGTGGGTATACATTTGGGGACACAAACACGCTAACAAGCACACACACACTCCAGTATCTACACTGATCTTTTTAAAAACTTATCACTCGCTGTAAAATATATCTGCAAAAACAGATAATCATGTTTTTCAATTAGTCTCAATGAAACTGCACTTTATTTATTTTGATTTTCGTTAAAACATAACTAAAAAAATACACCTAACATAATAAAAACATAAAATGATAGTAAAAAACATTATGTACAACTAATGCTGATTCATTTAACACATTCTTACCTATGCTTTAAAAATAATCTCAAATTATTTTTGCAATTATGATGCAAGCATCCTTTATGATCCAGCTAGATAACATAATTGAGGAGAATTTGCAAAAACAAAATAGAATTAAATGACATAAATAGGTATAAAATTAATTTACAAGATTACCAAATGTAGGCCTAAAAGTTTCAGGGGCAATGCAGCAGTGGCCTCAAAGATCAAGTGACTGTCCCATCAATTGCCCGTAATCACCCAAAATAGCACTTTTACTTGAGCTATCATTTGATTTTTTGTTATTTATGAAATGTAACATATTAGGTAAAATTTGTAAGCCAGGCTTTACCTGTACAATCATAAGGCCGGTACCGAGATGGTGTGATAGAGCACATGCAAATGCAACCCCACCCCAATCCACATCCCCAGGTCTCAGTCTGCTCTGCCGGTGAAGCTTTAACTTTAATTAAAAGTTTTTTTTTTCCCCGCAGGTGACCTACATACCTCTGCAAGGTGACTGAGAAAGAGGGAAATGATTTTTTTTTAAAAAACGAAAGGTGGGAATAAATGGAAGTGTGGCAGAAAGAAAAAAGTAAAACAAAAAAACAAAAGCAAAAAAAATTATATATTTAAAAATTAATAATACATTTATATGATAACGTATTATATGACGTATTATAAGAGGGAGAGAGAGAGGAAACGTCGGAGAAAGAGCTGATTATATTATTATTTTGTTCATACCATAAGTATTTAACTACATCCACAAGAGTAAAAAGCATTTTTCGAGTGGTTTTTACTTATTTCATTTTTTTTGGTCTTGTTTATAAATCATGTCTGATAGACAAAGCTATCTCTAAATTGAGAGGTTCATTGCAGAGGACATCTTTCCCCTATTCTTATATCAGTAAGTGCTGAAACACTATGTCAGTGCTGATCATAAATCACTGAGTCATGATTATAAGACAGCAAGCATCTGTCTGCTAACACTTCCCCTGGCAAATGATAATTGAGAATCAGACTCTCAGGACGTGGCACCACGTTACACCTCCCTGAGCTCACCTTACAGAGGACCTCGATCTACAGGGGCTCCCCTGTTCTTCAGCGCAGCCCGGGGGGGAGAGAGATGAGAGAGATACGGGAGCGCGGGGGGCCGGCGGGTGGCTTCAGGACGAGGGAGCTCTCTGTTTCACTTAGTGTCTGTCTCCCGCAGCTGAGCCCTCCTCTGACTGGGACTTTATCTGCGTTCAATCACGGCGCAGCTCTAGCAGGCCAGATCGTTGGCCACCCCGGGCTCCCGGACAGTGAAATATGGCCACAATTAGCCCCGGACACAGTTCAATGATGATAAAGCGCATTCGCACCTTTTACGCCATGATTAAAAGGCCTGTCCGCTCAGCCACTGATAGAGAGAACTAATTTCACATTATTATTATTATTATTAGCATTCCTTGATTGTAATGCACTCACCCGTTCCTTCCTCTCCCTTTCCATCCTTTCTTTCGTAGCATCCAAGCCTCAGATAGATGCCGAGGGGCTCTTTATCATTTACACATCAGCGGCTGTGCATTGCTCCCGTGTCTGCCCCATTTATTTCGCCTCTCTTTTCTATGTATACCTATACCACTCTATCTTTATTCACATCTATCAGCGCATACACAGGGCGGCCCATCCGCCCGGGGGCCACTTCTCCGATGCCAAACAAACAAGACACCTGCAGAGAATATTACACAGCTCCGTCAGCGCAGACCCTCCAATGTCATCCACGCAGATATGAACCCCACTACCACGGAACGGATACACACATACAATCACACAGAGAGAGAAAAAAAAAAAAAAAAAAAAGGCGCAAAGTCACTCCTCACCCGAAAAGAGTTGATAAATGGAGGGGCCATAATGAAATGGAGACATCAAGGAGCATGAAAAGGAGGAGAGAAAGGAGAAGGGAGGGGGCCGTAATCCTGCAGGAACAGAACTGTCTACGGAGAAAGAGGGGAAAAGAACAGGGGAGTGAGAAAGAGAGAGAGAGAGAGAAAGAGGCAGAGGAATAAGAAGGATCGCCTTTCGTCCGTGTTCCATCAAGGGAGAAATTACACATTTACTAAGGTTTTTTCTTAGGACGACGGCCCCCATAGATCAAACCACTGGATGTACGAGCCAATTTTCAACATGAAATATAGACACCGAGAATCAATTTCACCTGTGTTCTCTCCCCCTCCTCTCCTCACACCAGCGGCCGGACCCATGGATCAGACCATGCTTTATGTCTTCCCGTTACCCGTACACTGTCCGATACACCTCCATTCTGAATGTCGAGCGTGTATATGATATAAGTACATTAAATAGACTTATTTAAATAAATCATGCTACCTGGCTCTGTAATTGAGTCTGGAATTCTTCTGGAGGTAAGAACCTGCTTTTTATCCTTTTAACAGGTCATCGCGGGACACTAAATTCCACAATAACCAACAAAGCAAACATATGAAAATGAAATGAAGCAAAAACTATAAATCAATAAAAACGTACTCGATTTGGTTATGTTTAAAATACAAGCACAATTTGCATAAGCGCGAGTGTTTATAAATAATTCCACGGCATGCACATTCCCGGTGGGAAAGTTAATTACGACACTCCTAGCACATATCCAGATATTATCAGGGGAGAGTGAGCTCGTGATAGCAAATTATTCTCAGGGTTTGTTGTGTGTGTGGCAATGGACTTTACAACATATAATGTTTTTAATAGAGAGATGCTTACACAGCTGTGCAGTGTGCACCTGGACAGCAGGAAGTGACTCACAAACCTACTTCCACTTTGCTAAGAAAGACATACAGCGGATGTTTGGTGTGGAATAGATTCTCTTTTTCTCTGGTTAATGCAGAAAAGAGAAACCAGATTTTTTTTTGCATAGTTGCAAGAAACAGATATACATAAAAAAAAAAATTATATACGTCTAAAGGAACTCCTTAAAGACAATGTGTTAATATATGCAAACATTAAAAAAATGCAAAATATGTAACAATTTAAACATCATTTTTATATATGCACAATTACTGCTATTAAGTATTTACTTCTGTTATACATGTATATAAGTGAACTGACATCTTACATTTTGGTTTTAGGAATTTAAGAATAAAATAGAGCATTCTTCCTTTTTTTTTTTTATACGTTTTTTGCTCTTGTGCGCATGTCTTTTGAAAGCTGTCTTCACTGAAGTTCACCTACAGTCATTGTCTCTGTCAGAACACAATTACTCCTCGTCCAGGAAAGGGGACCCGGCGATAAGCAGTGGGAGGGTCTTCATGTAAAATTCACTTAGGTGCCATATTTTTCCTCCTGGACAAGATTAATTGTATTATAACTCGTTTCAGGGAAGAATAATGGCAGGGCCGCCGTTCTCCTCAAACACTCCGCTCACGGGTATTTCTTAATCCATCCTGCAGAATTGAGGTTAAGAGGGATCTCCTGGAGGTTATCTGACTCCCCTACAAGAGCCAGCAGAGATTGATGGGCTAAAGAGACTGAGATGCGATGGTCATATTCATATGGTAATGCTCCATTGTAGCAAGCAGCGCATGGTTTTCTTAATCTCGGCTGTAGTGAAATTGAGCCACGCGCTTTATCATGCACTGCAATGATGCGGCGTGTGTCCCGAATTAGATGCGTTTTGTAGAACATGGATTATATCCGGTAAAAATCCGGGAAGTAAAATGATAACTCAATCTGTGACTCTTTTGGTGTGTTTTTTTTATCTACAGTATGAATTTAAATGTGTGAAGATATGAAGGATCTTGCAGGTGATAAAAAACAAGATTTAAAAGGGCTGTCCATCATGGATTATAGATACGGTCTAAGTAATATCTTTTGATTGTATGTCATGTTTTTCTTAAATCCATCAACAATGTATGTATAACTGAGCAAATATTATCAGATTCAAATCCTTGTAATATATTGTGCCATGCATAAATGTCAGACTATTCATTGTATGATCATGACTAATAACACTGAGTTTCAATAACTGGCTCTGTCTGTTCATCTGCAGCATTCATCCATGATCCGTCCAATTTGGATTTCTTCAAAATTATTTTGACTGCTGTACAGTATAATGTCATCTTGAGCCTACCGCTTTTAATGTTTGACACAGAACGACAATACAATCTTCAAGCTCAGATAAACTACATAAGAAAATGGCAGCCACAAAGCATTTTTTATTCAGTGTTATTGATGTAACACAAGTAAAGTCAAGCAAAAATTTTAATAAAAAAAAAATAAATAAATGATAAACTGGCCCCATTTTCATTCTTATTGCACTTTAGAGTGAATCTTATTGTGAATTAATATGTATATATACTGTTTATACAGTGGTCTTTGTAATATTTAACAAATGGCTTTTTTGTTTGTCTTTTTTGCACAAATTGTTGTATATTAATTAAAAATGTAGCCATTCATTTAATGTAATTGTCTGCATTCTGATATGTAATATCCACTTTCATGATACAAATCTAAAACATTTCATAAAATCCAATACTCACGTGTACATTTCTCATTAAATATCCTTTTTAAGTCTGAAATAAAGATACAAAATGAATTGCAAAGAGCAATTAATTTGATAGATCACACAAATATTGAAATAATATTATTCATCATCAAAACTGTATATGTCCATACATTAAAAGTCAGTGAGGTCCAAAACAACTCCCATGACTTTCATTGTATGGAGATATATAATTAAAAAAAAAAGAGATTCTTCAAAATGTTTTTTTCTTCCCAAAAGAAACTAAGTTAAAACTGAATTTTAATTTTAGGCTCACCTACCCCTTTAAACATTTCTGAAACTATAAAGCGGTCAGGGCCACGGTTTAGTGCTAAACACAAATGCTTTTCAAACTCATGTTGGCGGTACAAGTTCAAATCTAACTTGTGACATTTCCTGGTCCTGTTCCCCCTTCCACTCCCCCATTATTTCCTGTCCTCTCACTGTCTCTATAAATAAAAGTGGCAAAAGGCCAAAAATAATATTTTGCACTCCGATTAAGCAGAGCTGATGTGGTTACTGCAGTGAACCACCTGACCAACAGCTTGTTCCTGCAGTGGCATGTGGACAGATATCTGTAGGAGGATTTGATTAAGTTAGATGCAGTGTTTTTGACTGCTGGTCAGTCTTTCAGCATCCATTGGATTTCTGTATCCAAGTGCTTGTGCATGCATTTTTCTCCATATCATCTGCGCACCGCCCAGGTCGCTAATCAATAGGCGTATTAATCATTCAGAAGAAAAAAATGTGACAAACCAATTATTAATCTGCCCTGTCAAGTCCAATACAGTAATGAATTTACTAAAAATGGTCTTCACTTCATCCATTCATTAACTGCTGATGGGTGGCAGACTTCACAATGTCACTGGATTTTCTCTAGTATTGATGCCGGCCTGGCAGCTAATTTACAACCTTGCCTCTTGTGCAGAGCCCTAGTCTGCACTAATAAAATGGAGCTTGATAATCGTTAAGGGTCCTGTCGGACAGCAGGCATGGCCCCGTCAGCCTGCACCAAACCCGCCAAGCACAACACCGTCTCCAAAACTAACAGGTGTGTACACAAAATATGGATGCGCCTATTACCAGCTTATGTGTGTTCTTGTGTGTGTAGGTTTACTCTCTACACCTGCAGTAGTTGACAGAAAGGCAGGATGCACTCTGGGAAGAGAGAGCCACTCACTGTCATTTCCATAGCGGGCAGCCATCTCGCTGACTGCTCGCAAACACACACACACACACACAGAGAGCAGCCTATTAAGTTCACAGCAGACAATACACAACTCCACAGACCCACAACTGTCACGACGGGAGGCACCGACTTCCCTTAATCATTTACTTACAGTATGTCTTCATCAGCCTTTATTGATGGGTGTTTTACACCCTACTAAACCTATTGACTACATAGAGATCAAAGACAGATGATGCATTGAGAAATCATTTACTGGGTGCAACTCTCCCTTGTAAGTTCAATTAATGATCATTCCATGAGCCAGGCAGATTGTGATTCTGTCTTTGTATGCAGAGCGATTGGAATTTTTGGATTAGTTTTAGCTAGGCTTCAAGTCCAAGTCCGCATTGTCACAAAACATAGTCCCAGACTAACATCATTTACTATTTATACACTTACTGTTGTCGAGTGCTGAACCTTCTTCTCAGCCCCACAACCCCAAATTTGCATACAAATGAAGTTCTAAATGGGCTCAATGACATAATTGACTTGCAATTAGAAATATTCCAGAGCTGGTCACTTTGCAGTGGACAGAGCACGAGCAAAATGAGGGGAAAAAAGGCCTGTTTAGCATATTAATGAAGCTCATTAGCTGTCACTTCACCGAGCTGACAAGAGGACTTATATATGCAATGGCCCCACAGCTTAATTTGAAATGTGAGTTCTCAACACTAATTGTTTTTGAGCATGTTTCTTTAGATCATTGTGGAAATTGTGTCATTTTGGCAGCTGCGGAAGACAACTGCGGGCAATACAGACTGCACGCATCAAATCTAATATCAGAATGTTTCTTTAATTCAATTGGCATTCAAATGCGTAGACAGGATGTACAAACCCAAGCAAAGAAGGGTCTTCCAGCTCTGTAGATGCGTGTCTTCAATTGAATTGACAAACTAATGAAATAGAGGGTACTTATGCAATAATTATTTATATGCATGTATTTTTAGATATATACACATACATGCCCACACATTAAGATAGATAGATAGATAGATAGATAGATAGATAGATAGATAGATAGATATTTTTCATTTTTAAATTCTATTATTTTATTAAGTATGCATACTTCTCATTCTTTACTACACATAATTGTAAAAACTAAATTTCTAAAAAACAAAAATGTATCAGTCTTCTGTGGTGGGGCCAGTGAAAACAGGTCAAATAAAATCTAACCTGCTGGCCTTATTGTTGAAACACTGCATTTTTTGGTAAGAGCATTTTTTGGTGAGTGTATCCGCGTTACCTTGCCACCGTTTATATACAAATGAATCAAAGGCAAACCGGATAGAGCAGTCAAGATGAAACGTCTGTGGTGGAACAGCAAGCTTGAAATAGTCTGAGATGCAGAGCCATCCTTGCTCCATAAGTGACGGGCCACTGCAGCTCTCCACTGTAAGAAAGGGTAAGGAATGAAGCCAGGCTGCCTAATTATCCGCTGGTGTAGTTTGTGCCAGCCTCGGCGTGTGTGTGATGTGTGTGTGTGTTTGCGTGTGTGCCGAGGAGGTTGGTGGTTATCGCGTAGACAGCTTTAGCACCCCCACATTGTAAACACGGGCCCCAGTCGCTTCCCCCGGCTTGTTAACATCATCTGCGTCACTCAGCACACCGTTACTGTCAGGTCCTCGCTGCGCCTGCCGCAATCAGCATTAACCATGTCAGCCCCTTAATGGGCCCGCCATAAAACCAGCTGACAGGCCAGCCAGCGTCGATCTGCGCCTAAGACAAACTGCCTTCCCGCCCTGCACACATACACACACGCATGTGTGCCCACACACACATACTGTAGACACAGGCAGCGTACACAGTCTAGTTAGCTCAAATACACACAGCCACACACACAAATAGTGTCTCATCACTCGCCATCTCCCCAGCCTGCCAGACTCACTAGTGCGATGGAGGTTGTGCTATGAGATTATAATAACAATAACAGGGCCACCCAGATCCATTCTGCTGTCAACAAGTGGAGAAAAGCCACTTGATAACGCCGCTCTTTCTAAGCTGCCATTTTTCTACCATTCACTGACCCTCCACTGGGTCTGTAACTGCAGTGTGCAAAATATTACTCTATCATATCTATGAAACTGTGCCATTTTTTTGTGAACACACACTGCTTTTCCTTTTTTCACTCTTTCCTTTTTATACAATGAGCGCTAGCGGTGTTGCACAGCCTTACAGTGGTTGATATCATTATCCTATCGAAGCTCTTGGTATTGGTTGTTGGTTTTACACTTCATGTAAGTGATAGGCGCTTGTGTACACATGCACAAGTGTTCTGGAAAATCAAATGGCCTGGTGCTTTAGATGACTGAAACCTACAGTATGTGGTTATTATACAAATTGGTGGCTTGTACCTTTGAAGGCCTTCTTATGCAAGGTGAACTGCAAAGCACACATTTTGCATATTGGTCTTGTCTATATATTGGATGCATGGCGGATCAAATAAAACAAAGTGCGCCTCTTGCAAGGTGAACCATAACTTGTTCAGATGAGACGACATAAAGTTATACTATCATAGCTTTTTTTAAAAAATAATAATACCCGACCATGATCTAATACACAATATAGACTAGAATATTAATACAGTAATGGCACGGTTCATGCAGGATCAACACTCAAAAAATCTAATTTCTCTGCTTGCACAATTCAAATGATTAAAATTAAGTAATGCAACACATTCTTAAAAATGTAGGCCATTTCACACAATATCACTTTAAATTTGTAAAATAAAGGTTTGCTTGATACATTTTGATTACATGTAAATTTACGTTTTTTTTTTTACCAGTTACCAGAAGTAGAAGCGGAAATATATCGTTATCAATACCAGTAAATATATATAGACCATTCCTTCATGCATATATTTATATGTGTGTGTGTGTGTGTGTGTGTGTGTATATCTTTTATTTTATTGTTTTTAAGACAAAATTCATGAGAGATCCAGGACCTCTAATAAAAAAGCAAACCAGGCAAAATACATCAGTACATTTTTAACCCTCACTAAAACCATATTAAATGTTTGTTATTAAAAAGCAAATTTCTTATGATTTCATTTGGGCACAGCCAATCCAGTTTGAAGTTCCAGTGGTGTTTAGCAAATTAATATGCTGGAGTTTGTTTTTGGGAATTTGGGAAAATGGGAATTTTTAATGCTTTTCTTACATATATTTTCTAACTTCTGAAGGTTTTTTTGATGCCCATCAGACATATATTCTTTGATTTTACTTATCGCAATCAATGATTTGGGCTTTTGTGTTCCCCCTTAATATATTCATGTGAAACAAGAAGTCAAGGTTGGATAATTTCATGTTCCTAGTCACCATGCTTTCATTAATAAAATGCCAATATAAATAGGAAAATACTTATAAATATTCATTTCATATTATATGAATCATGGTACTCTCATGAATGTGCAATAAAGACTGACACCGAAAAGAAAAAATAGTTAAATAAAAGCAGTATTTTTTTGTTTTCTTTGAGCACCAAAAGTAATCTTTATAACATTATAGTTGAATAACTGATGTCATATAGACTATTTTAACGGTCTCCTTACTACTTTCTGGCCTTTAGACATTTCTATGTAGGGTCAGAAAGCTCTTGGATTTCATCAAAAATATCTTAATTTGTGTCAAAGGTTAATGAAGGTAGTTTTGTCATACGTATACAAAGTCTTTGCGTATACAAATAACTCAATACAAGACTGGATTAATGGCAAAACTAGTGTAATATAATCTAAAACGATATATCACACATATCCTATAGCAAAAGATAGTAAAAAAAAAAAAATAAGTTTCACTGCATCTAGCAGTCAAATTTGTAAAACAAGACAAGAATTAATTCTTTAAAAATGCTAGCTGAAATGTTTGAGCACACAAGAGACGCAATAGTCCCTATGTACATAAGGCTAACTGTATTTGCACTGATTAGTTTATGGATTTTTGTGCTAACTAGATTCAGTATCTATACAGGATAACAATATCAGCTATAAAGGCACAAGCTGACAGCATCAGCTCAGAGAGAATGACAGTCAAAAAAAACATCCCGAATCACTCTACTGAATTCAGACGCTTGACATTCAGATTTTCACATGACTTCACTTCAACAAAACTCAACATCCTGAAGCACAGGTCCTTCTGCAGATCATTCAGGTTGAAGACGCTCTCACGTACGGTGCCGTCCATCGGGACATAAAAGCAAGGGGACGCATGAGCATGTCAGATGCTGGCCTTTACGTAAACGGCTCTTGGGGCACAAAGGCTAACTACCTCCTCGCCCCCAGCCGACGGCTGCTTTTTCGGACGGCGCTCTGAGACGATGCCTCTCCAGGTAGACCGAAATGGCCACCACTGCGAATGCGCTTGACCTTTCCCTCCCTGCTCTAATCTGATTGTGCCTCCTTTATGTAATCAGCCGCTAAAGGTCACTGAGCTATTTAACATGGGAACCCTTTAGCTATGGAATTTGCCTTGCAGTAAATTACCTTTATTATGTTTCACTCACATGTCACCCATGCAAAAAGCTACTTAACTCCTTGGGTGTCAAGAGTCTTACAAGCGATAATGTTAATGGTTAATCGTTACTGTAACACTGTCCCATTCGAGGGTAAATCATTTGATATATCGGTAAATGGAATGAAGTGACAAGGATTTTACATGAGGGCTACTCTGACTCGCAGGTAA
This sequence comes from Puntigrus tetrazona, assembly GCF_018831695.1. NCBI lineage: Eukaryota > Metazoa > Chordata > Actinopteri > Cypriniformes > Cyprinidae > Puntigrus > Puntigrus tetrazona. Next base: position 15,283,058 of record NC_056700.1, on the reverse strand, counting down.
GTGCGAATGACCGGTCGAGCAAATTTAATGGCACCTCAGAACATAATCGTGTGTGTACATGTGAAGTACCTTTGAGGCGTACAAAGTAAATCCAGCCTACGCGAGAGAGGGTACAAAATACAACCACAGAAAGTATCAAGCACGGCCATATTATGCCTTGATATTTTATTACTGTAGACCCTAAGCTAATATCAAATCCATACATGGATAACTGTCTGATACATAAATATGACAGTAAAAATTAAATATTAGGCTCAGTATGTTGTTCAGCACTGGGCATTGACAACTCAGGGAAAAATGATGGATTTACAATTAATTTTGCATCTCCAAAATATATTTTTCAGATTGACGGTTGTACATGAAGAGTCAATTACCCAAGAAATGTAAAATTCGGATTTTAATGCAAGAATTCATTCTCTCTGAGAATATAGAGGAACAGAAAATGTCACAACACTGAATTGCAGGAAGGCCCTGTACTGACGGGTCTATAGACAGGGGTTCCCAAACCTTTTCAGACGTTTGTCTGAAATTATTTTTTTTTAAAATAATGAATTAAATAAAAGTTGTTTAAGAAGAATAAGATCTACATAGATATTTGTAAAAAGCATAGAGGGGGTGAAATAAGTATTGTACTTGTGACCATTTTTCACAGTAAATGTATGATTAAAGATGCTGTTGACATGACATTTTCACCAGATGCTGATAACAGAAATAGAATCAGAAATTAAGTTATGTGTAATAAAATGCAATGGCACAGGGGGGAAAAAATTATTTAAAACTATGTAAAAGACTTAATGGTAATGATAGCTTCAAGATGCCTCATGTATGAATAGACATATGAAAGACAAACAGTCTTTAAATCTTGAAGGATCCATGGGCCTCTTCTACAAACTCTGAGCTATGGTTCTTATTTTCTATTGAACTCAAGTCAGGTTTCTATTGTATTCAAGTCAGGTAATTGGCTGGGCCAATCTAGCAGCTTTATTTTCTTTCTCTGATCACTTTTGGGATCACTGTCTTGCTGAAATGTCCACCCTTGTTTCTTCTTTCATCATCCTGGTGTTGGGACTGAACCAGCTAATATTAATTTCCACTGACATGGTGCAGGCTTGCTTTCTAATTACTGATATATTTCTGGTAGTGTCTTGGTTTTCTATGGCTTTTTGCACATCCCTTTCTTCATGTCTTTAATACTTTTTTCCCTGGTCATTTCTGGTCATCAATAAATTAATTTCTGAACTTATTTGTTTTGTATTCTTTTGATTACTGATCTGGTGAAAATGTCAAGTCAGCAGCACCTTTTTAAATATATTTTCTGAGAAAAATTCTGTACATGTTTCAATATAAATTTCATTCTGTTCCATCTATATATGAAATGTTTATTTTTAAAAAGGCTATGGAAATGTCATCTTCTTCTTCTTCTTCTCCCACACTAGGAAGCTTACTCGGTGACAGCAAGTGCGGTCAAAAGTCCGATCTTTGGCTTTTGCGCAGTGTGATGGAAAGGGTCCTCCAGGTAGGACTTACTAATACAGCTTCTTTGCGATGCAGTTGCTTTCCATCCTCATAATATGTTCAGCCAGCCATAGGCGGTGGGGTGTAATGATAGTATTACCCATTGTTTAAATATGATTAAAATATGATTTGAAGATAATGTTGTCTGTATATAAATAGAAACATGAATAGCCTGGACAACACAAACTTGAAACGTACAAATTTTCACATTCCATCACTGTGAGAACCTGTCTAAAGAATATTTAACTGAACACAAAATTTGGATAATTCTATTAATTGCAGAAGAGTATTAATATGATCAACAAAACCATCAATGCTTAAACATTTCAAACATCATCCACATACCTACAAAACTATTATGAAGTCCACTTTCTTATACCATGCAGAAATCAGAGAGTCTTCTTCACAGAGGTCACAAATAAAATGATTTCAGTTCTGTCCTTCAGATTTCCCTTCCATTTCAACTGCAGGGGAACAATCTCTTCTATTTCCTCCACACACGCTGTCCTCAAATGGAAGCATGAAACGGTAAGGCTCTTAAACCCCCACGCTATAACACAGCACAGTCCTGAAAAGGGTCCAAATGAGATAATTCATGTCTGTTTGCTCTAAATGGGAAAGCATCGTTTTCTAATAGAATCATATTTCACCCAGACTAAAAGCTTCCTCAGGAACAATTAAAGATAACGAATGAGCATTGCCTTATTCAAACTGATCCCTCCACATATGCACCCATAACTCTAGACCAATTGTAAAATTGCCTCTTTGCGAATGTGCTGCTACGTTTAATATGATGTTACAGTCTCTTTCATTAATCAACTGCTAATGAGATTGAAGCCTTGCTGTTGACCAGGGCTAAGTCCTGCTTACTCAGGTTTCGCAAAGAAACGTTTTTCATTTACACAGGCTCTACAGTCTAGTAAAGCAGACTGATACATAAAACCGGATTCAAGCAAAGCAACAAAACATTTCTCCATACAGTTTCAACAATTGCTTCATTCTTGTGGTAATTCCAGTAAAGTTTCAACAGATCTACTATATACATTATAAAAAGGAATATATTGCATCAGAACTACTGCCTACAGGAACAACAACATCTCGCACACAGTTTTATGGAAAGACTTTTTTACCTGTTTGATTTCTTTTAACCAGGCTCTATTTTATTTAAGCAATCAGCTAAAACTGTAAACTAAAGTAATGCAAAACAAACCAAGGAAAGGAAGTACTACATCTGAATAAGCGTGGTAAGAAACCTCTACAAATCCTTCTGGTAGTTTCATCGCCTAACTCTTTTTAGTAAACTTAATTAAATACAGGATAAAAGTAGTACAAGGAGATAATTCCCAGTAAGACAAGTGGTGCAAATTAGCATTAAAAAGATAATGCTGCCCCATTGGTGTACTTTATCTTAAAGCAATATTAGAGTACACTCTTTCCTCTAGTGTAATATTCTTAAAACTTATTCATGCTTATACGGTACCAATTACACACCTCTATCCGATTAAAAGTGATGTAACAGTGCTGAAAATGCCATCCCTTCGCAGTACTTATGACTATTCTTTCAGACTAGTGTCATTTAAATGAAAGACACCCAGTGCTGCAGGGCTGACCAGTCTCATTCAATTACCGAGACTAGGCTGTAGTTTATTTTCTGACAGTTTGAAATTCGAGTGCAATAAAACTTTTACTTTTCCCGAGAAAAAAAAAAACACTTTGGCAAAAGTTTTGAAAAATGTTCCTCTTCAGAAGCCAAAAAGCATCCCTAGATGGCTTGAGGATGTGAAATGAGCGCTTTAATGTGCCAACAGCTTCTTCCCATCCAGGGGTCAGGTAAATACTGTTCACATCAGGTAATGTGGCGGTAATATTTTGTAGATCATGTTTCTATTATTTAAATGACATTGTGCAAGGGAGGGAACCACACTGGCACACGGAAAGGTTGAGCAGTGGAGGGAAATGATTTAATGTAATGGGAGGAATAAAGCATCATTAGCGCAAATTAACTATTGTCAGCCGAGGTGATCTTGTTGGGTGCTAATGCCATTGGCAGCCGCTGAAGGTGGCAATTTACACACAGGGGGTGGGGTGAAGTGAAGTGCACATCGGCATGCATTTAGCACCCAATGGCAGCCGCGGTCACAGCCGTTCCATTGGATTTTGTCTCCTAGAGTTTAAGTAGTGCCAAGATGAAGAATGCCCATGTTTAATTCACGCCGTTTATGTTTAACTTCAGGCCAGGAATGGGCCGCAGTCCATTAATTAGTACCAAACGGCCGTTCAAAACAAGATCTGCCTTGTACAGGTCGCCCATTTTCCCAGGTCTGAACGGCTGCGGTTTAAACTCTGTCACCTACCAGACAGTAGAAAATTCGACAAAATTGTGTTCAGCAATTACACTACCACTACTAAAACACCCCATGAAATCCCTTTCAGTTTCAGATGCACTTAGCACTTTTTATTTCTGATGCACATGTCGAACCTGCTGAGTCTTCATGTTTCAAAAATTACTAGGCCTATTCATATGTAAAACGTTTTAATGAGACTAAGTGCACCTTTAGGAATAAATATTTATTTTGAATGAATAAATAAAATGAATAAAGACCTCAACATATACAATATTTTCAACTACCACTTCAGATTTCAGAGACTTGACACGACAATGCTGGTCTACAGGAATGTCCTAAATGAGCCCCTTAAAAAAAACATTGAAATCATTTAGTAAGTTTGTTAAGATGCCAAAGAGCATAAATGTTTTAGAAAAATATTTTTATATTTTTACAACCACTCTGAGACTCTCCAAATATGGAAATTCCACCCTGTACTTCTGTCCCAGTCGCCATTATTTTTTTCCCAAGAAATGTCAAACTGTCCATTTAAACTAGAAGAAAGTATGACAGCAGCCGATATTGATATAACAGGGCAGACAAAATTGCTTCCTTTCAGGACGAGAGCCAAACTGATACATTTTGCGCCATTTTCATAATAAAGAGGTGATTCGTTGCGTTTAATTAGTCTGGATTTCATGCCAGGATATCGCTCATTACCTCATGCTGTCCGCCAGACTCTCCAGCTCAATAAGTCCGTTTAGAACATTTCTCCTACAGGTTCCTTCTGCAACACGACGTATTGCGCAACATGAAAACATAAGCTGTATTTTGTTTTTTAAGAATTTGGTATTCACTTTTAAACCTGTCACATTAAACCTAGCCGACGCACAAACTACGTAATCCCGTTTTTTTTACGTCGCTGCCTTCCGCGTTTTCATTCTCCGTATTTCCTCAACGTGCGCTACAGCAGCGGCCGTACGTGTACAACAAATGTCTTCTTCTGCTGTCAGGGTTTACTCTCAAGCCAGCCACCCTCTTTGTGGAACAACGGCTTGAAAGAAAAACTGCAAAGAAAGTAACGTAAATGCGTTTACAGCAACTTACTTAACTGATATCACGTCTGGCTTAATAATACAGTACATAGCCTATGAAACTAACACTATGGCTGTTTCCTCCAGACGAGATACATCGTAACACTTTACAATAAGATGTTATTTGTTGACATTAGTTAATGTATTAATTAACATGAACAAACAATATACGATTCTTTTTTTAAAAAACCATTTATTAATTGTTGTTAATGTTAGTTGATGAAAATACAATAGGTCATTTGTTTATGTTAGTTCACAATGCATTAACTGTTCACAAACACAACTTGTGATTTTAATGCCTTAGTAAATTCTGAAATTAACATGAACTAAAATTAATAAATGCTGCAGAATTATTGTTCATTCTTAGTTCATGTTAATTAATGAGCTTTATTGTAAAGTGTTACCAATACATTTTACCCAAGTACTTGAACAAATGCAATATTTGCTTATGAGCTTTTTATTTATTTATTTTAATTTATTCATTTAATGTAATTATTTTTTATTCTGTCTCATTTTACTGAGTATGTTATCTAGATGTATTTCGAATCAAATGTATAGCCTACATTCTGTACAGTTCTAAGATCGCAAAATACAAAACATCGAATAAGAAATGATGAAGAAATGTTTAAGATTCCAAAAAGCAAATGTGTGACACTGACCGTGCAAACTTGTGCACTTCATGTCAGCTCCACTGCTAAAAAAAAAAAAAAAATACAAAACAAATACTAAGGTATTATAAAATGTATGTACATAAATGGTCAAATACATTTGAACCCACTACCAGTGGACACAGCAAGGCTTATATTAATTCATTTATATGACTGAGACAAAAGAGCAGCAGGAAGACACGCGATCATCTTTGATGTACTGTGAACAGCCAGTCACGTGTGTGGCGAAGGAATAAACCCCTGCGTGGCAATTAACCCAATGATAAACAGTCTTTTCCCACACAAACACGGCTGTTGTCATGAGTCTCCTGAGTGTTTCTCACACGCTTTGAACCCCTTACAGACTGTGTGGGAGGGGAAAAGCAGATTAATTTGGGCACGATAACGGATATGCTGATAAGTGATGTGTGTCCAAGGGAAATGGCGGCTGTAGAGAGCTCTTCTTAAACATCAGGCTGGTGTGATGTTCTGAAGTCGTGTGGCCCATCATCACAGTGACACATCTAAATCTGCTTAGTTGGCGAGGTCTAACAGATTATCAGCCAGATTTGAGTAATAGACTCCTCATTTAGCCTTAATGCGTTTTGCATAGAGAGCAACCTCCTCTCATCAGTCTTTAAGATGAATCGTTGTCCCAGGCAAAATTTTAAAGATATTAGTCTACCGGCAACTGCATAAATCATAAGATTTTTACTAATGGGACCAAAGCTAAACACAGTCCCACCCTCTTAAGCACACAAAGGAGATTATTATAATGATGTCAAGGTTGTTGCTCCTCAGGAGCCTCTGTTATTTACATGAGGATTTTTTACAGGAACATAACCTATTTCATAAACACACATACACACCCCTTTCATAAACCCACACCACAGATCTTAGAATAATTATTTTATGTAGAGAAATTTTCATTCTCATTTATATTTTTCTGGAATTGCATATCAGAACATAACACATTGGCTGTATAGCGCATACTGCGAATAGGCTGATATACTAATAAAATGATGAAATAACATTTTAACGAAAAATAAAACCTGGTTCAGCTGAGTCACTGGATAAAATGCCAAGGTTTTCTCTTGGCTCAACTACCTGACACTGCAGAGGGCAGACGGAGACCGCTGCTCGGTCCAGATCTGTAATAGTGATAATGTCAGAAAGCCCACTCAGACTAATGTAATGCTGAAGGACCTGTCATTATCCAAGATGAGAGAGCAGAGCCCCATCTGAAGCAAATCCAAGAACAACACTTTTTGTAAATTAATACATAAATATATATTAATGTAACGTACAACAATCTACATATGTATGTATTAATTTACATTATACATTTAAATATCATCTTATAATACAGTGGTGTGAAAAAGTGTTGGCCCCCTTCCTGATTTTTTTGCATGTTTATCACACTTTAATGTTTCAGATCAAACTAATTTAAATATTAAAATATAACACAACATGCAGTTTTTAAATGAAGGTTTTTATTATGAAGGGAAAACAAAGTCCAAACCCACATGGCCCTGTGTGAAAAAGTGCTTGCCCCCCTAAACCTAATAACTGGTTTGGGCCGCCCTTAGGAAACTGCAATCAAGCGTTTGCGATAACTTGATAACTTGAGTCTGTTACAGCGCTGGGGAGAATTTTTGCAGAATTGTAATTTAGCCACGTTGGAGGGTTTGAGCATAAATCGCATTGTTAAAGGTCATGCTACAGCATCTCAGTAGGATTCAGGTCAGGACTTTGACTAGGACATTCCTAAGTCTTGATTTTGATTTTCTTAAGCCATTCAAGAGGCGGACTTGCTGATGTGTTTTGGATCATTGTCTTGCTGCACAACCCAAGTTCGCTTTAGCTTGAGGTCACAAACAGCCGGGCATTTTCTTTCAGTCTTTTTCTTACGGCGGAGTCATGAACACTGACCTTAATTCAGACAAGTGAGGCCTGCCATTTGGCCGGCCACTCCTGGGAAGGTTCACCACTTTTCCAAGTTTTCGCCATTTGTGGATAAAGGCTCACTGGTTCTCAGGAGTCCTAAAGCTTTAGAAATGGCTTATAACCTTTTCCAGACTAATAGAGCTCAATTACTTTCTTTCTCATTTGTTTCTAAATTTCTTTTGGTTTTTGTTTTCCCTTCATAATATAAACCTTCATTTCAAAAACTGCATGTCATGTTTACTTGTGTTATCTTTGATTAATATTTAAATTTGTCTGATGATCTGAAACATTAAAGTGTGACAAACATGCAAAAAATAACAAAATCAGGAAGGGGGCCTACACCGCTGTATATGTGTGTGTGTATGCGTCTTTACATATTATTTTGATAACACATTTATGTGTGTGTTTGTGTATTTATCTGTGTTTTATTTTGTAATTATTTCTATTGAAGGAAATAATTGCACTGAAGTACAGGGAATTGTTTGCCCCCTACTTAGACCTAATAAACATTTCAAAAAGGTAATGTTTTATTTATCATTCATAGATGCTTCAGTCTTGACACCTAAATCAGTAGGCAGTGATTGCGTTGCTTTAATATTTTTGAATAAAAATATTGTGTGTATGTGTACTTGGATTTGCTAAACTCTGCTGTCCCATACTAATGTATGATAGTTTTATGAGTTTTTTGAGCATTTATATATTTATATATTATATATAAATATATATTAACTCATACTGATTTTTTTATCATTATTTATCACATAATGGTCAATGTGACAATACTGTACTGGTGATGTGAACAAAAATTATTCAAACTGAAGTGAATTGAGGATAAAAAACGATATAGCAGTATTAAGATATTATATTGTATTGTATATCGTATGTATAAACTATGAACAACCAAATGTGTACATACTTTTATCATAATTTTAGAATCTGCTGATTTATAATTTTATGCTCTATAGTTTATTTCAATAAATGTCAAAGTGTGTGACATATGTTCTCTAATGCACATGACATCGAATGTGGCTAAAGTGTCAAAATATTTTAAGGCCACTTTTATATCTGTGCTCTTACATCCGAGTATTACTTGGAAATCCAATAAAACAGAAGGTATAACAAAGGGACTTTTGCCTTAGAGAACAAGAGAAGCTGAAGTGTCAGCTGTAAGGCAGAATCAAAAGCCTGCTGCTTTGTTTCTGCTTTTCTGTAGAGCTTTTGTGAGCCCTTGCTTCTGGAGGGCTGTCACACAAGAGTACATCTCTTCCCTTCATTAGACATACTTCCGTCTGCGGCGCCCTATATCAGTCAAATTAAACACACCCCACGCGTGCTCGGGGACCAGTGTCGTCGCACTTTTACACTTTAACTCTTTCAAACTATGCGCCGTTGAAACACGTGCGCTCTCGAACCAAGTCCACCTCTAGTATAGAATCGTTTGTTTTGTACATCTAATTCGCCGGTGCTTTTAACAGGAGCCCGCTGCTTGTCAGACGCGATGGCTGTGAAGAGCCGGAGATGTTCTCTTGAAGGGGCTCTGTGAAGCACAGTCACTTTGAACAATCTCGTGCAACCCGCGCTCCAAGAGGTGCTGTTCGCACGCTGAGGGCTCCTTTCTCTTCCCTCGCTCTTTCTTCTTCATTTCTCTTCGTTCTCATAAGTGGAAACTTGCAAGGGGGGTTGGAGAGGTCGGTTGCAAGCCTAGTCCGACTGGAAGCCCTTCTCTCTTCTCTGAGTGTCCAATTCCTCAAGTTACACACCAGGGAAGCTTTTCATGTTTGTCAAAGCGCAGACGACTTTGGTCATGTCTCTCTCACGCTTTCATCCCGAGTGGGAGGGGGGCTGACGTTCGATGTTCCTTTCGGTGGGACGCTTTGCTCATTAGTGGAAGGGACTTGAAGCTCTAACACAACATGTCTCCTCTGAAACAGGTGTGGAGGAAAAGGCCAGCCGGCCGGAATGGCCCCTGCAGGCTTACTGTAAGCGCCGCGGGTCGCTTTGCCAAAAAAGCGGGGGAGTGAAGGAGACGGAAGGACAAACATGGGCTGATGTGATATGTGTCTGTTTCCTGACACCAGACATCCAAAGCTGCAAAACAAAAGATGACACAAATGCAGCGGATGGAAGAGGAAAGAGCAGATGGAGATATGGGCTTATGGTTAACCTCTAAACCTGAGACACTGCATAAAATACAACACTGTTGACACAACCAGCTTCAGGAAGGATAGGTCGTAACCCTGGCATGGGCAACAAGGCTTTAGAATTGACTGGACTGGAAGTATCTTCTATTCAAAAATATCTCAGAAGAGGTTTCATGAGACGGATGGCTTATTTACCCAAAAATGTTGATTTTGTCATCATTTATTTACCCTCATGTCATGGGAGGTATTTTGCAAAATGTATTTTGGAATATGCAACAGAAATCTGTCTTGATTTAGACCTTGTGGACAATTTTTTTTTAACATATAATTTCTTAAAATACCTTCTTCTGTTACACTAAAGAAAAAACCTAAGGTAATAATGACCAAATGAGGAATTTCCTAACTGTAAACTCAGAAACAAGGGAAGAATGGATTCAAGTGCAGCGTAAATTAATTTAATAAAGAGAAAAAGCTAAATATACAAGAAATAGGACAAAACAAAACGCCTGAAGATATAAAAATTGAAATGCTGGATCTACTGGGTAGGTTAGGTCTTGGTTTCATTAGTGCTCTAAATAAAAAAAATCTTTTTTTTCTAGTTTAGATTAATCTTTTTATTATTATCTATCTTTTTTATATCCAGCTCCCCTCATTTCTGAGTTCATCGTCACAAAGTCCCTTTAAGAATTATTTTTTAATTCACATTTAGTCCTTTGTGTAGGCTACTGATTTTTATTTATTTATTTATTTTGAATGATCCAGCTCTATTTAAAGACACATACGTTTTATTTGTATCATCTTATACATTTTCTGATAATTAGAAAGGTAGTTTGATCATTTAAACCCTCTCAAATATTCAAACTTCCTGGGCTATCTAATAACTTGCAGTCATGACAGATTTACCCATTTCTCTTTGGATAAGGGCAACAATATCATATCAGATATTGCTCTTCAGAAACGAAGCATGAACCTAACTGAGTGCATGGCGATTGTATATGGCAGTATATCTTCACAAGCAGTCTATCTCAGTTATCCAAAGGGCAATGCATGTAAAAACAGATGTACGATTTGACATTAAACTCAAAGTAAAAGAGGGTGACAGTCACAAAATCCCAAAACAGATTTAGAAAATTCACAGACATCCCCCACTGCGTTTGATGGTCATTGACTGTAAATGCCAATGCTTCGGGTTATCTTTTAACTCCAGTTATGTTTCAAAAAAATAAAATAAAATATATAGTAAGAAAAAAAAAACAAGATTTCATATGATCGAGAGCATAGCTATTCGCCAGCAACGGCAAATGTGCTACTACTACAATAAAACAAAACAATAACTTAATGTAAAAATGTATAATTTCTCTTATTCTGAGAGCTTTAAGTCTCCTTTTTGCAAACAGCTGAATGGATACCCCAACCATCAAGTGTATGAAAAGTCACAATTTAGCCAATGGACTTTACCTTTTTCTTTGTGTTAAGGGAAGAGTATTCTGGGTTTTGTTGGACACAAGATTAGAGCTTTTTCTGTGATTTACTGGGCTGTTTTTCTAATGGACATAATTTTTAAGCCTAGCTGCTTTGGATGATACTGCCATCTGTTGTTCAAGATTGGACATTACACCCATATCTACACTGACACAAGCAGTGGGCGACGGATGTGCTCAGAACAGCTTACTACCACGGTACTCTTAAAAGTCCGGCATAGCATGTTTATACAGTGTATACTGTTTGAACTGTGTGCATATTTTGTATTGAATAAATAGATGACTGATTACATTTCCCAAATTGTACAACATTCAAACGGAGCTTATTGCATGGGATACTCCTGCAATGCATTGCACTTACCCTGACCATCATTTGCTAGTGTAATGATTAAACAGAAAGAATATTATTAATCTTTCTTTCTTCACTGAGGTCATACAACGAAATATTGCCTTTTGGGTCTGTTATTTAAAAAGAGTATGCAGTGTGCACCGAGTATTAAGTGAGCTTTGTAAGCTAGCATTCCATTCTGAACATAGCCAGTGTTTATGTAGATACATAACCGAAGAAAATAGTCCATGTAAATGATAAAAAAAAAAATGTACATTTAATTACGCAACTATTTTAGGAGCCTACTTTTTCTTTCTCACTGTTTCTTGTCCCTTACAGTGCAAACGAGGCTCATCTGCCAAACGGCACTATTTTAAATCATTAATCTCTGGGCGAGTATGCTGTGTGGGCATTCAGATTCCCATAATGTTCGGCGGCTGACAGCAGCCATTTTCCATGGACGAGAGGGCTGAAGAGGCCTGTTGACCCCTTTCCACCACAATCTTCCCTCATCACACTGTGCGACTTCATTAACTCTCAGGGCAATTTCAGGACTTTTTCCAGGCGTTGTCATTATACACTGTGCTGTCAATTACACAAGCCTGCTGCTTAAAAGAAATCCAATGATAAAAGTTCTCTGAAAGCCAAAAGGTCATCTTCCTCTGTTAACCTCAGACTGGATGTTTTTTTTTTTTTCCTGATTTCAGTAGCGTATCAGATGTAATCAAAAAATATTAGCAGGGTTTAATTATTGCGCTTGTTTTTTACATACATGCTTCAAATGTACGAAGTATGTCGTAAACCGTGGTGTTATAATTAGGTCTCTGAAAAAAGACAGCAAGCACACAGAACACTCAAAGGCAAAGGGACAGAGAGGTGCTTTGTTAAAAGAACAGTAGTTGAATCATGGAGAAATAATGCCCTCTGCTGAAACTAACGTGCTACAGCTGAATACAGACAGTTACCAATGGACTAAAGCAAACAGAGGTTCACAGCACAACAAAGGTATGAAGAAACAAAATGAGAAAGCATGTCTTGTAGATTTGTTTTTATTGTGCTTCATCATTTTATTCATTATGGTAATTAAAACTGGGTTTTTTTTTTTCAAGAAAACGCATTAAGCAATGCAAGCATCTCGACCGACCAGACAGAATGAAGCTGTTCATTCATGATGCACTTCAATAAGCGATGTTCATCTGTCTAAACAGATAAATAAACTCCTCTCTTTCTCTCTTTCCTATCAGTGGTTTGAAATGATATATGAAGTGCCACAGACGGCTTTCCAGAGAGACAAATGCCAGTGACTCGCTCTGAAATGTCAGACGTGACAGTCGGAGACATGCCATGAGAACCTCTGCCTGACCAATTTGAAGCCCTCCTGATCACAAACTGGCTGACTGTCAAGACTGACAAAGGCCAATTTTACCTGCCTGGAAGTGAAATATCTCTCTATGACAAATACGAGGGTAGAGAAGGTACTGCATTGCTGTTGGAGATCTTCTATAATGCTGGTAGGCCTATGTGAGAGGATCCGTGAAAAACACCATATATGTAGGTTTTGAAGCATGGACGCTGGTTTGAGCTGGTCCTGCTCAGGACCTTCTTAGGACAAGCATATAACCATCTGAAAGCAGCTCTAACCAGCGTCCATGCTTCAAAATCTTCAATCTAGGATGAACTCCGTGAATGATGATACAAGGACAACTGAGCACAAGGAACTGGTTTTGCGTTGTAAATACTAAGTTACAAAATGGATACAAAGAGGCATTGTTACTCAGTGTATTTGTTTGGTGCCGTACCGAGTGACCGTTCTGACAAAGCAGTTCCAGCTTTAGGGTTGAACAAAATACATTTTACACCACTAAATGAGCCAGTTCAACTATGCCTTTTTTCAGTTTTAAATATATTTTAATACTGATCTGTCTGAATAATGAGCGTGTTGTAGGTCAGTGTTTTATTGATTGTTTTCTCTCCTCCTCCCACCTTCTACACCCCCACTTCTCCAGTTTTCTGCTCATTTCTTGGGTCTTTTTTTCAGATCCAAGGTGTGAAAGACTAGCAAACCAGCAGCAGAGGACAAGTAGAAAGATTTTGATATTTTAATAACAGGTGAAGCTGTACAACCTTTAAAAGAAAATGGTTTCCAAACACGTTGCCTTAAAGAAATTGTAAGACTAGCCTAAGATGTTTAAGCGACTGGGCAGCTAGTACTGACTTCACTTTGAAAAGGTTGACTGCAGTCAGGTTTAATCAACAGAAGCTTTTATTTAAGGAAGGCACATTAATCAAATACATTAATTTATTCAATCACAATGTACCTTTAAATACACAAAACATACTCATTCACAATGTCTAAAAATCTCAATAACGTACCGAATCAACAACCCCCTAAATTACAGTTATATTTCACAGCATAAGACAGAAGTACAATAAAGGTTAGGATACAAATTTAATCCTGTTAAAATTTCATGTAGGCCTTAAGAAAAATTTATTTAATTTATTAAACAGCAGTGCTTTTATTCCACAAATAAGATGGTTTGTGCACATATAAATTTACAGCGCGTATATTAACAAGCTGGTCAAGAACTGTATAATCAGTGCTGCACTTGAAGGCGTTTTTTCGTCGTAGTTTCCTCTGAAGAACTCATGCAGTGGGTCAGAAACGTCCTGCACCTGCTGGAATAGTCCTCTGGACAGTCTCTGTATAGACTCACGTGGGCTGGAGTGATGAAATCGAAACTTTCAACTGTCAGCCCCTTCTCACGCAACACTTTAACCATCTTCTCCACATCCTTGTACCTGATCACCCGGTCTGCTCTAGAATAGAGGTACATCTGAGGCCAAGGTGCCGGGTGATCCATCATAGCATCGTAGTGGTTCTTGTGAAAGTACTTGGTCAAAGGATACAAAACAATCCTGAGAAGGAAAACAGCCACGGCAAACAGTGCCAGGAGGAAGTACTGAAGTAGCACATTGACTTTGGGCCCCAAGGTGGTTTTGAGTGCTCTGAGCGCCCCTATAACGTTTTGGCTGCCCGGGGCACTGTCCACAACCGTGCCCACCACACACAGAGTGCTGAACTGACTGTGACTGAGCAATAACTCAACAATATAACGGTAAAGCATGAAGCCCCCATTGCTGAACACATGGAAGAATATTGGGTTGTTCTCCACTTCATAGTCAAACAGAAGTTCAAGTAATTTTTGCGCAGTGCTTCTTAGTTCCTTGTAGCCCAGTGGTTCTGAAATAAAAACTGTCTTCAAAGGAGCCGTGTACCGTAGAGTCACACATCCCTACCAAGAAAAAACAAGCCGTTATAGGTACGCTAACTATGGTCCACCTTTTATGTCCCAGTGGATTGACTTTAAATACTTTTTTTTTTGTTAGATAAACATCACATTAAAACTTTTTTTTTAATTACATATAAACATACATTGATGTCAATAACCACAGTGATAATTATAGATATAACTATATTAGTCTGCACTAACTGATGATAATGTTCTGTTCATTATAAGGTTGCACTTAAGTAAAATTAAGTTCAAAATATTTAAACTTGGAACATATATTCCGATTGGCTATTAATGTTTTATTGTACATCAGCTGGAAAAAAAAAATTGTACGGAAAATTATTTATTTGTCATTGGAGAGAGAAAGAGAAAATAAAATAAAAAGTATGCCAAACATAATTTGGATACATTTACTTAACTATTAAAATCTACGCCAGAATATCCAAGAAAAAAAATACACTGATGTTATAAAGGTTTTTCAATGATACTGTTCCTCTTTGTCGAGAGAGAGAGAGAGAGAGAGAGAGAGAGAGAGAGAGAGAGAGAGAGAGAGAGAGAGAGAGAGAGAGAGAGAGAGAGAGAGAGAGAGAAATAGGAAAATGTCTCACCTGTTCATTATAAATAGAACTATATTTGGCGAGATGTTTGTCTCTGCTGCCCGCCCAGCCTAGCAGAATAATGACTGGCTCCTTTGATCCCCGCCAGTGTTTCTCTGTCAAGACAGGAATAATGTGTCCAAACAACAAGAATCCAGTCATACGCAGTTAACTTACAGTACGTAAAACGAGTGGCACATTCCTGTTGAAGCTTTCCAATTTAACATCTCTAAATTAAGGTCTAAACTCAGCTCACAGGCTTCCATTCATACAAGCAAGTAATTGGGAAACAAGGCAAAGCTGCTGTCAACCTAAGGACAGCACTTACCTGAGGTCAGTGCCTCTGGAAATACTATGTTGTAGTCTATACCATCATCCCCCATATTGACGGTTATTTCCCCAATCGTCTGTCTGCCATTAATAATTCACTTCAAACGAGTGTCGCGTTTCACTGCCCTTCTGCTGCCGCTGCGAAGACAGTCACAGTCAGGGGCAACACTCGACTTAACAGAGAAACAGGCGAGTGAAGCAGGCAACATCAGCGTGCCATTGTTTCATACAACATCCGGGTCAGGATTCACAAGTAAGAGACGAATTCAAAATAAAGGCCCTCTAAAGGCGCTTTCAAACGAAACTTTTGACAAAGGATTAATAATTGTTAATTCAAATCTAACAATTCATCAATAAATATGCTGTTTAAAAACTGGCATATTTTCATTGTTAAATATAAAGTGCAAAATCTGACAGTCAACTGCAATTAAGTATTTTGTCTAAATACTTTAGAACCAGGAATACATACAAAGAAAAAGAGTTATTACATAAGACAAAATTTATGTATTTCCAGTACTAAACAGTTTTCAAACATTTATAAATCGGGCGTTTCAAAGACCATTTTAAAGTTCAAGTACTTCTGAGCCAAATATGCCATTTTCTCCTTGTACTACTAAATGTGACCTTATATTCACTTAAGGTTAAAACATTTAGTAACCTTTAATGCCTGTGTGCAAACTGCTAACATGGACCCCAGGTATTAAACAAGAAAGAGGATTTTTTTTTTCTGGATTTGTTTTATTGCAACAACAATTAGAAATACAATGAATGTTAGAAATAAACAAGACTACTTAATATATAGTTGTATGGGCTGCATTTAAATAAAAAATTATGCCAAACATAATTTAGACACATTTACTTAACTATTAAAATCTACACCAAAATATCCAAGACAAAAATTGATGGATGTTATAAAGGTTTTAATAAAAAGAAAAAAAGTAACAAGCATTTACATTTTATCAAGGAAATCATTGAAGTTAATAAATGCATTTGTTAAATTCACACAAACCTAAAAAACGATTCAAAAACAAAGCTCACAAAACTAACAAGCCTGTAAAGTAAAGAAGGGCATGTGTATATATATTTATAATTAAAAAAAGAACAGGTCAAAGCAACTACTACTCAAATTAATTGTACCAAAGGTACTTTGAAGCACTGCATCATTCCTTTTCTTTCCCCCCGAGGAGCAAAGCTTTCCCATCAGACACAGACTCGCCATCGGCTGTATCTGTTTCAAAAGTAATAGACGGCACTGGTAAGCTTACAACTTTGTGCGTCTTTTCCAGCTTCTGGCCACTGGAGCTGTTAGTACTTGACCCAGGTGAGAGAATAGCAGTATCCGTAGAGATCTCCGTGGACACACGACGACCAAAGGTCTGGGAATTGATGCTGGAACCATCAGCCTCACTCTCAGTCCAACAAGAATCACTATCTGAAGCAGAAGACAAGCGCGTCTTCCCCCAGCGGCCATTAGCTCGCGCAGCATTGCCAATGCTAACCCCGAGAGAGCACTGGCTGGTGAGGGTCGGACGACGGGAACTGACACTGCCTGAACTAAAAGAGGAACGGAGATCCTTCTCTTTGACACGCAAGATGGGGCGGAGTGCCGGAATGTAACGGGCAATTGCTGCCCGATACTTTGGATGCGTAATTGCGTAGATGATGGGATTATGGATGGCTGAGGCCTTGGCGATCACAGCAGGTACTGAATTCATGTAGGGAGTCAGGAGGTGGGAATAGCCAGCCGTGGCGGTGAGGGCCACCACAGAGTAGGGTGACCATGATATTACAAAAAGCAAAATGACCAGAAGGGCGACTTTCGCCATCTTCCATTCGTTCTGCATGCGTTCATACACCTTGTGCGTTTCCCCACAATTCAGTTCTCGTATTTCCTTCCCCGCAGCTCTGATAGCTCGGAAAATTCCAAAGTAGCAGCTGGCAATAATGCCTAGTGGGATGAAGAACACAAAAGTGAATAGGAGGATGGTGTATGCACGCACTGATGGGGTGAAGGTCATATAGTCCCAAGAACATGAAGTCTGAAGACCCTCTGGAACATAAGCACTCCAGCCAAAGAATGGTGGAAGGCTCCAGCCCAGGGAGTAGAGCCACACGGCAGCCAAAACTGCACCTGCTTTGCGTCGGCTGACTCTGCCTACAAGGGCAAGAGGCTGAGTTATTGCGAGGCAGCGATCGGCTGCGATGGCGGTCAGAGTCATCATGGAACAGATCCCGAAGAGAGCACCGCAAAAGGCGTAGAGCTCACAAGAGCGCTCGCCGAACACCCAGCGCCTGTGCAGGCTGGCTGCGAAGAACACGGGCGACTGGGTGAGGGACATGAAGAAATCAGCAACAGCCAGGTTCACCACAAACATGTTCCCCGCGGTGCGAAGAGTGCGGCTCCGGCAGAACACGTAAACCACCAGTGCGTTTCCAATCACTCCGGTGATGCCGACTATTAAGATGACGGAGCCGATGATGTAGTGGGCATGATCAGGAACATCCACGGTGGGGAACGGGTGTGGAGTCTCATGGTGATGGTTATGGGTCGGCCCGTGGAAAGGCACATGGAGCAGCTTGTAGCTCCTGCTGCCCACTGACTCCTTAAAGCCTGCAGTGCAGTTGATGTCTCCAGGGGCACAATGATGACCTCTCCATGAGGAGTGATGGCTCATCTTGTGCGGTTTGATGTCTCAGAACCTTAAATTTGTTGTATACAAAACCAATGGTAATTTTATTAGGAGAAGTAAAAAAAGCGGTTAAATTCTTGTGTTAATCAACAAACTGTGCTGTTCTCCTCTCTGTGTCAGTCTGTGAATGGTGGCACCCTACATTAGCTTTTTATATACTAATCAATGCACCACCAAGTTATTATTGATCGGTAAGTAGTTTGTGGCTTGGCCGGCTGTAATGGACAAAAATGGTCACTTGGCCTATGGTTACGTAAAAAAAAAAGCACTAAATATTTTGGACTTCTTAAAATCATCTGGATGATTTTGCTTTAGTCTTTTTTCATGAGAAGAAATAAGATTAATTTGTATAGTGTTGGCAAACTTTACTCTGTGACTACAAGCTAAAATTTATAACATGTATAATATTGTATGTTATGTATAATATTAAGAATAAATGGGACGGACATAGAGAAAGACGTAACATTATTTTAATTTTAAAGTGAGTTGGATAACCCTGTGAGAGGTAAAGAGGTCAACAGGAGGAAATGTAGACCATGAAAAGCTGTTTCGATTTTTAGATTAGTCATTACCTATAAAAAAAAATGCTGCCACTGTTTGTTGTTTTGAGAAGTAAATTAGGGCAGATGTTGATGCGAAAAAGCACTTTTTGACCCAAAATAAGGGTGTATGGATTGTTTGAGTGGATGCAGTGAGCCAAATCAATTTATGCAATGTCAAAATGGACCACAATGACTGTTCCAATAAGGACTGATTAACATCCCTCATCATGGGAACTGCTCACTGACCTGAATGTGGACTGAAATGATTCTCCCTGTTCCATTTAAATAATGATTAGCCTATAGCCTTCAATCTTTTTCACAGTAAGGACTTGGCCTACTTTAGAAAAAAAAAAAAACAGACCAATATATCTTAATAGTCATTATTAAAACTGATTATATTTTTTTATTTTGACCTTGAGTTTAGTGAATGGCGAAACGTATGTGAACATGCCGTTTCTAGTTAATGAGCAAACTATTTGTCCAGGCCCTTTATTTCCAGAGGGAGTAAACACCTCAAAATACTCCCAACATACAATGACATTCTTTAGAATAGTGCGCTTCCAAATTTGTGGCAACAATTTGGAGAGAGTCTTTTTCTCCTACAGCCTTACAATGTCCCCTTTGTGCACAATGCAATGACCATAAATTAATGATTTACTGAGGAAGAACTTGACAGGACTACACAAAAGCCCAGACATGAACAACATTGAACACCTGTGGAATAAACAGAAATGCTGAATGCGAGCCAGTCCTCATCATCCTACATCAGTGTCTGGCCTCACTGACACATTTCTGATTCTCATAGACATATTTGAGTAATTACAAGAGAGGAAACCATTCTCATTTTGATATGTAACGCTCAACCACCATATACAGAGTTGGTGAACGTTATCCATTACAATAAAGCATTACTCCATAAAAATATTAGTAAATTATTGCATTACTTAGCTACTTTTTATGGAAAGTAATGCTTCCGTTATTTTTTGTCTCCTGAGCTGGGCTTGTTTATTGATTTTTAATACCCAAAAGATGTATTTTTGGCAACAGTAAATGCTCTTTCACACCAAAAATAGGACAAATAAGCCTCAGTCTGAAGGAAGTGCTTCTGCCTCTGCACCCCACTCCCAATTTCTCTTAACACAGCGACAGTGAATAAATGCAAAACAAAGTAACTTGCATTAATTATTTTAAAAAGTATCTCAGATAATGCGTGTAAATGTATAAGTAATGTATTACTTTATTAATCACTTGAAAAAAATCTGATTATTTGTAACGTATTACCCTACAACATTGGCAACCAAATATAATGGGTATCGACATAAGTTTTCGCTATACAATGTAAAACAACTTTATATGACATTTTTTTATAATTGGTTGACTTCATTCAGTGACCTTGAGATATCAGTCATCACGTAAACATATTGACAATTTATAAATGCTAGCAAATGAACCAAAGAACATTCATTTTACTATTTTTAATTCATATTAAAGTTAATCTTTAGAAATCCTATAGAAATGCATTATTTTATTTCAAAAATATTATTCTTACAGACTAAACCTTTTTTAAAAAAAATATTATTTCACACTAGAAAGCTGTAATTACATTGTCGAGGGACCTATGTCATTCAAGAATGTCTGTCTCACAGGCTTGTAGGTCGAGGTAGGTCACATTGCTGGTGGTAATCTGTGATATTTTCGGTTGACAGTCTGTGTCTTTGCTTTCAGGGGTACCAGTAGTCATGAAGCCTTTGACAAGATTGCTTGAAGCAGTTTCCTTGATGCATCTGATCCCATTTGCAATTCTCATTCCAGTCCACATCTGGGACTCAATCTCAGTGCTGGGTATGATGATATAACACATACATTTTGATTCCACATATGTAAAATTTGCTTGTGCAATATATCAACAGAAGAGTAGAGTAGTTGTAAGGATGTTCATTTGACATATATTTACCTGCACTTTGTTGATGTTTCGGCTCCTTGTGCTAGTGAATACGGATCAAAAAGAACTGTTTCTGTATTGGCCAAACAAAACCCATTTGCCCTTCTTACATCTGCAGAAAAGCATCATATATTAGCTTAAAAACTACAGTTTAAAATCAAGTATCAGTTCAAGATCAGCACACACCAGCTACAGTGACAGGACTCTGGTAGAGAGGCTGGACTGGTTCATACATGGTTTTCAAAGTGTAGTCAAGAGGAGAAGTCTTGAAAAATGTAAGAACTGCCTCAGAGTGAGAGAACTGGAAAATAAATCACTTGCATGATTATTTACAATAGGGCATCTATACATTTATTATAGAGAATAAAAGGCTAGTCTAATGAAGCACCTTTTGTGGCATTTTGATTATATTTCTTAGTAATTTTTCCACTTCATCCAACCTCGTTTTAACGTTATTGTTTTCCTCTGCTTCTTTTATCCTCTGTAGTGCTGATAAAAAAAAAAAAAAAAAATACACACATAAAGTAATGAAGTCTCGAATCAGGTTAAGTAATACTTATTTGAAATGTACATAAATACCATACCCTTAAGCATCATTGATTGAGACAAACGTTCTATGTCGTCCGGAAATGATATGCTTAAATTCTTGACAAGTTTTACTATGTCGTAATATCTCCTTCGCAGATATGTTATGCTTTTTTCAGACCATTCGATCCTAATCTCGAAAAACTCCTCTTCTTCTCCAGCAGCACCGACAGCGAAGCGCTCGAGCCCAACGACCCAACAGTCCTTCACGGTCAGCGGAGAAAAGGTCTCCATATTAACACCTGCCATAACTGAGTCGTATCAAAAGCACATTAAACAGCAATTAAAGTAATTATCATTTAAGCTACATTAAACGTGTATTTCGCTGCAAAACGAAAAATACATTGGATAAAAAGGCGAATATTCCATCGAAACTAGATGGGGCTTATTATCTGACACAAGTTCGCAAATCTTCTGACACAAGCTGAAAAAACTTCAAACTCTTTTCTCTTCGCCTGCAATGAGAAGTAGCAACGAGCTGCGAAAGCGCCATTTGTGCACATTCCCCGTGAACTGTCTTCCAGAATGAGCAATTTCTCAAGTAGCAGCGTTTACGTTAAATCGACGGAAGATCTTCCCGTTATTCTTCTTTACGGCTGCAAGTGGGCGTTCCTATTCTGCCGCGGCATCCAATTGCATGAAGCGGGAGGCCGCTGGCTGCGGTTTCATTGGTTGTTGCTACAGCGTGTAGCTGTTTGTTCGCATAAAGTTCAGATCGAGGTGAAAACGGTCATCGAATAAAAAAGTGAGAGCCATGATTTAAAAGGTTACAACAGGTTAAAATCAACAAAATGAGAAATTAAAGCTTCCAGTCCTTGGATAATATGCACTGCTCGTGCGTTGAGCAACAGTTGAAATAATCCAGTTTCTATTGGATTGGTAGTGGGATTTGCTTGTCGTTTTAAGCTCAGTATTACGCTTGCTGCATCATGGGTCAATCCTTTAATCGCTTTCTATTTTAAAGCTATAATTAACCACCAACTGAAACAGAGCAAATAACGTTCACCTTCATTACACAGAAGTTATTAAACCACGGCTTGAGTTAATGTTTCAATGCTGAGGTGATCTATTCTTATTTAAAACCGTGACATAACATTTCAGCAAAGGCACATGGAACTTACCGAGTTATTACAAGATGTGTGCATAATTAACAAAACAATACTTTGCCTCGTCATATTCAAATTTAATTGAAAAGTTTTATTAGAAATCATAAATATCATTTGGAAGTCCGTGATCTTTGAGAAGGTGCGGTTTGGGAACCAGAATTTTTCCTCTGCCCCAGTGCTGCAGTTTGTTCGCCACTGTGATGTTTCCTCTTGTGTCGCACCAGCAGCTGGCGGTCTGGTGTGGAATACTGGCACAGGTGACAAGGGAATGACTCTCCGGTGTGATGACGACGTGAATGGAGGTCTAAGCTTTTCTTCTGGATGCTGAAGTGAAATTCAGAGCTTCATTCTTAGTTACAGATGTAGTATGAAACAAGTGTAGCCTGTCAACTTTATGACAGATGAATGCGTGTACCTGCTGTAAGGACAGTACTGGCAGCGGTAAGGCTTTTCTTGTGTGTGTGTTCTTAAGTGTCGGCGCAGAGAGCTTCTGTCAATAGAAGCATAGGAGCACTGCGAACATTTGTATGGCTTCTCACCTAAAGCAAGAAGAAAAACACATCACTGGAATTCTCACACTCAAGCAGAGCAATGTCATGGAAACCGTTCCATGAGAACCAGTCTTTTGAAAGGACTTGCACGAAGCTCTAAATCTCTGCATGTCACCATAAGCCGTATTTCTCCATATATTTGCAACATTTCTAATTAAAGTAGCATGGGAAAGTCATTTATTGGCTCGGCCCTGATCATAATTTCTGTTTAGTGACCATGGCTAATAAAGGCAGGGGACAAAAATGTGTTACTGTTATTCCAAAACAATGATCTACTGCCATTGCACCAAATATGCATACACAAAAAAATTATGTTTTATATACGATATGTACAACCAATGTTTGTAACTGCACCTGTGTGGACGCGGAGATGCTGTATGAGCGAGGCTTTAAGACGAGCGCAGTAATGGCAGTGTGGACATTTAAATGGTTTATCTCCTTGATGAATGCCCATGTGACGCCGCATTGTCATCTTGGTAGAAAACTTCCTGAACAGAGATAAAGATAAATCATACAATTATACAGTCAACATTTAACTAAAAGAAAAAGAAAGTTAATAATAAAGAAATATTTAATTTGTTCATACAGATACTATGTAAATCAGTGCATTTCCACCATATATTTTTCCACCATATATTCATTCCAAATATTTTACACCACAGTTTGGGGTTAGTAAAAAAAATTCAAAAGAAAGTAATACTTTTATCTAGCAAGGATATGTTAAATTGATTTCAAGTCACAGTAACGACTTTTACAATTTTACAAATAATTTAAATTTCACATAAATGTTGTTCTGAATTTTCCTCTCTTTAAAGAAAATATCACGAAAATATTTCCACAAAAATATTAAAGAGTGCAAATGTTTTCAGCTTTGATAATAATAAGAAATGTTCAGGTTTGCATCACAGAAATTAATACAATTTTAAAATACAATAAAACAGAAAGTTGAATAAAATTTCACAGTGTTACGGTTTTTACTGTATTTTTTATCAAAAGCTTTTGTGAAAATAAGAGACACCTTTCAAAAAAAAAATTAAAGACCACAAACTTTTGAACTGTTCATACTATTATGTTCATACTTATAATTACGAATGTGGAATGAAATTCTCATACTTGTCACAGAGGTTGCAGCAGAACTCTTTCCGCCCAACAGATGTGTCACACTTCAGGTGTCCCACT
This sequence comes from Puntigrus tetrazona, assembly GCF_018831695.1. Taxonomy (NCBI): domain Eukaryota; kingdom Metazoa; phylum Chordata; class Actinopteri; order Cypriniformes; family Cyprinidae; genus Puntigrus; species Puntigrus tetrazona. The sequence goes on along the minus strand of NC_056700.1, from coordinate 15,258,770 downwards.
CTGTCCTTTCCTCTTTCATTGCTTTTTTCCCTTGCCACAGCCCTGTTTTTCACCCTGTTCCTCCTAACCTGGGACCACGACTCTGGCTTCATCCTTCTCAAGCATTCTGGGTACTTGGTGGATGTGTTAAGTTGCTGGTTTTCTCTGAGTATAGACAAAGAAGTCATCGTTCAACAGTGGCTTTTAAGCAGAGTAACAGTGTCAACCATTTCACCATATTCACTTTTTTTGGACTCCAACAATATTTGAATACTTTTGAACTGCAGACACTCATAGTTACTGTATATTATATTTCCCTTATAGTGAGATCTGCCTCCCCCAATTGAGAACCAATGCTTGTTTATGGCATTTTGAATTAGTTGACAAAATGAATGAATTTGAATAAAATAAACTGTATTGAACTGAATTTGCTCACCTGCTATGAGCGACCTCTTTCTTCTTACTTGTGTCAAGCTGTTTGTGTTGAGTGTGAATATGCTTCAGGGTCTTCTTCCATGACTTCTCTAAAAGAGAAATATAAAAGGAAAATATAAAATAACAAGGGAAATACTAAATACAAAAAATATGCAAAAATAGAAGTAAAATTATCTGTACCTTTGAAATCACAATGTACACATTTAAATCCTCCTTGAAAATGACATTGTTGGTGTATCTCCCACTCCTTCCCTGAGAGGCACCATTCCATGCACAGAGAACACTGCACCAGACCCCCAGACTCAGACCGACACTGATGCCACTGATTATGCCTTTCCTCATGTGCGTCACGAGAGTCAACTCTCCTAAATGTCCTGGGGCAAATGCTACATTTATGCCTCTTTGAGCCTTTTCTTTTACCATGTCCTCTCCAGTGCTGCTCCATATCATCCCAGTCTTCTGATTCCCAACCACAGCGAGGACACCGAAAACCTTGATCTCCATTATGGCATTTCAGGTGCACATCTAGCATGCTACGACTGGATACTACTATCTGACAGAGGATGCAGGCCAATCCGTCATCCTCCTCAGATGGCTTCTGCATTTCGGCATCCATGTTGGCATGTCCACCATCCTGTTCACCTTCTGGATGGGACAGGCTTTTTGCTGAGGTTGCAGACTGAGGTTGACACTTAGTGCTTGAAATTCTGCACAACCCAAGAGTCATCAGATGAGCTGACTGGGCCATCTCTTCATCCTGGATTTCTGTGTCTATTCCACTGTTCAAAGGAACAGCTAGATCTGTGCTAGCATCCTCCAGCTGAAACACAGGTTCCTCCTCGCTGTCCTCATCATGCCTATCCTCCTCAAAGAGTGTGCTTACCTTCAGAAAAACATTTACAGTTGCATTTTCTCACATTTCAAACTAAATACATTAGATTGTTCACTCAAAAAGTCAATCACTCAACACTGTAATCATTTTTGCACCCTTGTGTCAAACATATTTTTAAAATTGTAAGTAGACAGTTTCGGTTCCTACATGATTCCATTGCAAGGATAAAAAAATGCAATGGGACTCAATGGGAACCAAAACCATTTGGTTACAAACATTCTTACAAATATCTTGTGTTTCACAGAAAAATAAATGCATGCAGATTTGAAATAACATGAAGGTGGGTGTGGACCTTTAACACTGCACACATCTTTAGTCACCTCACAGGTTTGTGCCACATGCAAGTTGCCATCAGAGTTGGAGCCCAGGCCAATGTCACATGATCGTGGGCTGATGTTTTGAAACATGCCATACATCGGTAAGAGGAAGGACATGCGCTCCATGTCCATCTGATCATCACTGCTTTTTGAGCCAGAATGGAGATCACTCTCGAGGTCATATGGAGAGCTGTTGTGGTCAACCTCCTCTTCATCATCAACCCTCATTCCTACACCCAAACTCTCTTCATCCTCTTTCTCCAGACATGGCAGATGAGGAGACACTGAATCATGTCTTTCTAAGACATGATGGCTAATCTTGGCTTTTTGGCTGCTGGTAAACTGACAGACTCTACATCGGTATATTTCAACTAAGAAAACTTCCACTAAAGTGGACAAATGAGCTTCAATGCCCTCGGCTGAGCTACAGTAGAGGCTTGAAGTGACATTTTCTTCTGCAAGTCGAAGGGTTACTGGCTGAACATCTTGGTAAGCATCTTTAAATCCAGCCATTCTTGGAGACAGTGGAGAAGAAAAATAGGTAAGTTAGACAGTGAATGTTCTTTAATGTTTCATACTTATCTATGAAACATTCAGGGTTTTTTTTACATTTCAATATTGGGCATATCGATAGTTAAATAATTAAGTTTGTACAACAGATTTATTGAACACAACACACTGAAGCACAATGATAACGTCAGACGTAGAACGTGGTCATAACATAACATATACACTGTAACTACTAGTTACCCACTAGCACTACTAGCATCCGCTGCAATAAACAAAGTCACCCCAAAAAATCAGAAAACAAGCTATATTTGTTAATTAACTGTTAAATTGCTCACATTTTAACTATATATGTGCATTCATGTCGAGTAAATTATGTGCGTACCTGCATTAACCAGCGTTGTATCTTTAAATTACTTGGCTTGTGTTGTGGGCTCGGAAATGCGATTTAGGGACCATTGCGTAATTACTATACACAGATACAGCGTAAAAGGTGCCATTTTCTATATTATTCAACATACTGACAGATCTAAACACTATTTTCATGCACCAACGACATTTTAACTAGTTTAAACTAAATGTGTGAGGTCAAAAAAGTGAACAGTAAATTTATGACAGCTCTTAGTAGCCACGTAATTTTTAAGATCCCTGCCTTCACATTCGTTTCTCTGCGTTTCAGACACAGACCCCGCGCATGCGTGGTTTGTTAAAGCTCCAAACGATTGATTCGTCGATTCAGTGATTCAGTCAATTTGGTCTAAATTTCCTTTTCCTTTAGCCTCTGTACAATTATGTATGCGTAGAGGGGAGTGTTACGTACATTTTAAATAGAAATTTGGAGAAAATTTTGAGTGCTTATTTTAAAGTTAGTACTGGTTGCATAGCCAGACTAAATTTTGAATCGACTCTCTTTGTTAAACGACTCAGCAGGAACAAGCAAGATGGCGAACATGGACGTGTTAGCCAAAACAATAGCGAAGGATTATGTGTAAGTATCACATTTACTGACTTTATATTGCATAATTTTGGTATTTAGATATATAAGTGGGTGTTATATATATATTAGAAATGAAAACGTTTCCGTACAACTCGTTTGACGTAGTTAACAGTTAACATACTTAACAGTTTCTGTGGTCAACGTTAACCAGTACTATGCTTTTGTATATATTAAAACATCGAAAATGGAACATACGTCCTGCATACCTTGTAATTGTGGTCATATATCAAAACTAGACTATAATAAGTATGTTAATATTATCGTACTGTTATTTACTCGTTTCCAGTGAGGATGTGGAGAGCTCTGACAGTGTGGACGAAAATGAATATGGACCCGGTGAGAATGTAGCTAGAAAAGCAGAAAACATGGACATTGCCAGGGTGGAAAGACACAAGAAAAGAAAACACAAACATAGGAGAAAGCACAGAAAGCATAAATATCCCTCACCAGATGAGAGGGACCACAAACACAAGTACAAACACAAACATAAGCGGAAACACAGAGACTCATTTCAGGATCATAGAGACTGTTCTGCTGCCTGTGAAGGTGCAGTTGTCTCTCCAAAGCGATCCAGACTTGATGATCTTGCTGCTCTGGAAGACCTGGAGAAACAGAGAGCCATGATTCAAGCAGAGCTTGATAATGAGCTGATGGAAGGGGCTGTGCAATCAGGTATGGGACTGATATTACAGGGTTATAACTCCGATTCAGAGGAGGACGGGGAGCTCCAACAAGCTGTGCAAAATGGTGAGCAACAAAGACAAACTTTTGATGCTATGGGACATGCTGGAAGATCTCAACAGGATTACATAGATGATGAAAAAATTGATCCCTGGCTGGAGGACAGAAGCATAAGCATGTCTGCCGAGATGCCAGTTCGGGCCCATAAATCAGAAAAAAGAGTTAGTAAGACTGGGTTAGAAGTTAACATAATTGAAAAACCTAGTAGTCCCATCCAAACAAGGGAACGGAGACGATCCCGGAGCATTGAGAGATCCAAAGATGGTGGTCGGAGATCTAAATCTCCTGTGAATTCAAAGGACCTGCCATCAAGCAACAAAAAATCTACTACACGGAATGAAGAGCAAATTGAAGACCACAGATCCTCAGAAAGTAGGAGCAAGTCTAAAGAAAGAAACTCAAACTTTCCAGAAGCTGACAGGGAGAGAGACAAGAAATCATTGAAAGCACCCTCAAAAGAAGTGTCTTCAGGAAAAGAGAATAGGTCTCCTAGCAGAAAACAACCTCCAGAACAGCATAGCCTATCTGTGCGGCCCAGGGGCCGCCGTTCACCTGAACACATGCCTGTTGCCCAGAGCACAGAGCGGGCATCCAGACAGGACAGAGCTTCATGTCACAACAGATCCCCTCCAAGGAGGGGCCGATCTCGGTCTGTTGAGAGGAGACGGAGAGAAGAAGAACGACAGAGACTCTCCAACGACAGGTTCTAGCTCTGTTTATTTAGATTATTACTAATACTATTCTTATGAACTTTTCTTGTTGTTACCCAAAATTAAATTAAATTTTATATTGTTTTCTTATGCTCACAGAATGCGATCTCGTGATGTGGCAGGGGGCCGTAGTGAGGATAGTCCCTCTCTAAACTCCAGACGAAGATCAAACCACTCACCTGTCAGACGAAGGTCCCGTTCTCCCAGGAGACGAGCCGGAAGGTCTCCTCTCAGATACAGGTGACTGTGGTGTGCTCTCCAATTAAATGATACAACTATCCATTAGGCTTCAGTGAGCTAAAAGTAAATGCACAAATAATATTTCATATATTTGTATTTTTACATATCCTCTGTAGAAATGGAGTTAAACAGAGCTTGCTGTGCTTTAATGGAATTTAAATTTGGAATTTTAAAGGGGCATCACATTTACATCTGAATTATAATTTGCTAACATATCTCAGTAGAATTAAAAAAGAATTAATATTGTGTAGATCTAGGGAGCGTGAAAGGACCGGGCGCAGACAGCAGGTGCACTCGGGATCACAGGATAGACGGAAGAGAAGGAGCAGGGAAAGAGAGGACATGTTTAAGGGCAGTCTGTCTGAAGGAATGAAGCCTGAGCAGGAGGACTCGGATGAAGAAGTGTGAGTATAAATGAAAATTATGTTTTACTTTTATGTTGCTGATCATATTTGGACTTAATTATGAATACTAATCTGTGTCTAGGCTGGAGGATTATGATGTTGATGAAGAGGATGAGGAGGCTTTGATAGAACAGAGGAGACTTCAGCGATTGGCCATTGTGCAGGTTAGGTAATTTTATTTCTTGTATGGCTTTTACTTTGTTTTAGCTGTACACTAATGTTAAAAGGTTTGGGATTAATATGTTTTTTGTTAGGTTTTTTTTTTTTTTTTTTGAGGGAGAAATTAATACATTTAATCTTCAAGGATGCATTAAAGCGATCAAAAGGGACAGTAAAGTCATTTGTAATGTTACAAAAGATTTCTATTTCCAATAAATGCTTTAAACATGAATAAAATAATAATATTAAGCAGCATCTGTTTTGTTACATGTTACCAACCCCCAAACCTCTGAACAGTAGAGTATGTAATGTTATCGTATTTTTTTGTATTGTGTCCTGTACAGAAGTATAAGCCAGTTAATGAGGACAGTAACATGTCAGGACTCTCAGAGCATGGCAGTCCTCAGAGTAGCACTCACAGCCGATCACCTTCTCCCGATGACATCCTTGAGCGCGTGGCTGCTGATGTCAAAGCCTACGAGCAAGAGAACCTGGACACGTTTGAGGATAATGTGAAAGCCAAGCATAGTCTTGTCTCTCAAGAAAAAAATGGTATGTCATCTGCAAAATATGTTTCAAGTGCAATTTCCATGTTAAAAATTAGGTTCACAGTAATGTTTTAAATTATTCCCTCTCGGGGGGGGGGGATAAAACCTATTTAAAAATGTGGGGGAGATTTGCAAAGAGTGGACTGCAGCTGGAGTCGGGACTACGCACAGACGTATGCAAGACATGGGTTTTAGCTGTTGCATTCCTTCTGTCAAGCCACTCTTGAACAACAGACAGCGTCAGAAGCATCTTTTCTGGGCTTAAGACAAAAAGGACAGCAGCACCGCAGACTGATCGACTTCATGTCAAGCCGAATTGCTGCAGTAATTTAGGCCAAAGGAGCCCCAACTAAGTATTGAGTGTTGTGCATGCTCATACATTTCATGTTCATACTTTTCATACTTGGCCAAGATTTCTAAAAATCTTAATTAATATTCTTATTTTCTGAGATACTGAATTTGGGATTTTCATTAGTTGTCAGTTATAATCACGAAAAGTAAAAGAAATAAACATTTGAAATATATCAGTGTGTGTGTAATGAATAAATATAATATACAAGTTGCCAAATAATCTATTAAAATATAATAATCTATTACATTTTATTTGTTTATAACATATAAATACACTTGCAAATATATTTCTGAGACAGCACTAATAACATTTGCTTGATGCTACATCCATGCCATCAGGTGTCAGTGTAAAGTCTAAAATGGCTCTAATATCGGTTGTTTAGGAAGACAAAAAGCACTATCACTGATATTTGAGACGCAAGACATTTACTCTGACGTAATGCAAGGTGGTCTGATACTTTATCAGCAAGTCTACGCTCTTTTCATTGCATCATTGTTCTTTTTTTCTTTAGGTGCTAATCTGAAAAAGCCAGCAGCCCCAGATATGTTCACAGAGTCAGATGACATGTTTGCTGCTTACTTTGACGTGAGTAGCCAAGTTCCTGCTCTCCATTGCATAGGTCAATGGCTTTGCAAGCCCCAGAATTTGATTGAATTTGTCCATGTAAGGGGATCTCTACAGGTAGAGTTGCATAGTCCTGTGCAAGCTGTTGTTTCTGTACTGGAAACTTTGTTCAAAGCTTTTTTCCCAAGTGGGTAATCTGACTCTGGTGCTCAGTGGATCTCGAGGCCCCTCAGACTTTGAAATGGTCTCTTACAGTGTCAGTCACTCGGTCATGAATTAACATTTTAATCAACTCTCTGAATTCAATTATGTTGACCGTGGCAAATCCACATCCAATCTCTCTCCGCAGAGTGCCAGGTTACGGGCCACAGGCATTGGCAAGGACTTTAAGGAGAACCCAAGTCTCCGAGATAACTGGACAGATGCAGAAGGCTATTACCGTAAGTCAGATGTCTTGAAGCAAATGCTTCATTTAAATCTCTAGTATCCAAAAATTGTTTTTATGAGGTAGAAAATGTATTGGGTTTTGTGTATAAGAAGACATCAAAAACATTATTGTTCTTTTAATGTATTCAGGTGTGAACATTGGCGAGGTGTTGGACAAACGGTACGGGGTGTACGGCTACACTGGACAGGGTGTCTTCAGTAATGTGATCCGAGCCAGAGACTTGGCTCGAGCCAATCAGGAAGTGGCAGTGAAAATAATACGCAACAATGAGATGATGTAAGACACTTCCCTTAAAAGCTGAATGCTTAGCCTTTAAACACTTCTGTCTGGTACAGTTGGATTTCTGATTAAACCACATGTGTGGTGTCCGTTACATCCACAGTTTTAAAGTGTTCTCCAATAAATTGTGTCATAGGCATTTATTTGGTTAGGAACTGAGATTTAGACTAGGTGTAGATGTGGTGTTTGTGACCAACAGCCACATGTTTTCTCCCCCAGGCAAAAGACTGGACTGAAAGAGCTGGAGTTTCTGAAGAAACTAAATGACGCAGATGCAGATGATAAGTTCCACTGTTTGCGGCTTTTTAGACATTTTTATCACAAGCAGCATCTGTGTCTGGTGTTCGAACCACTCAGGTAAAGAACAGACAACAGTTTCACATACATCAATCCAACTAGAGTTCTTCTCTTAAAGGATTAGTTCACTTCCAGAATAAAAAAAATCCTTATTTACTCTCTCTCACGTCATACAAAGTGTTCATGTCTTTTATTTTCAGAAAGAAATCAAGGTTTTTAAGGAAAGCATTCCCAAAAATTTAGCTATATAGTGGACTCTGGACATTGGGAGCCAAAAGGTTCAAGGTCCAAATTGCAATAGCTTCAAAGGGTTTTTCACGATTCTTGTTTTCCTCAAAACTTTAAGTTCTTTTTAACTGAAAGACATGAACATCTTGGATAATATTTAACATTTTTATTCTGGAGATGAACTAATCAACTTAATTTTTTTTCTGGCTTCAGCATGAACCTGCGGGAGGTGTTGAGGAAATATGGCAAAGACGTTGGGCTACACATCAAGGCTGTGCGTTCATACAGCCAACAGCTTTTCCTGGCCCTCAAACTCCTCAAGCGCTGCAACATCCTGCATGCTGACATCAAACCTGACAACATTTTAGTAAGTCACAATTCTTGTGCCATAAATATTGGGTGCTGACTTCTATCTTGTTTTAGTATAAAAAATGTATTTAATACTCTAAAGGTGAATGAATCCAAGACCATTCTCAAGTTGTGCGACTTTGGCTCAGCGTCACATGTGGCTGACAATGACATAACACCATATCTGGTCAGCCGCTTCTACAGGGCACCTGAGATCAGTAAGTGTAAACTTTACTTGTCATATTAAATCATCTGAGGTTTTAATAAACCCATCTGAAATTGGGCAATACTTGTTTTTAGGCTTTGAGTTTTTCTTCCTCTTTTTGCAGTCATCGGAAAGTCTTACGATTACGGAATTGATATGTGGTCTGTGGGCTGCACTCTCTATGAACTATACACAGGAAAAATCCTTTTTCCTGGGAAAACAAATAACCACATGCTAAAACTTGCCATGGACCTGAAGGGAAAACTGCCTAATAAAGTAAGAATTCTTTCGATATTAGGAATTAAACTAAATATCGAAACATGTATATTAATTTTTTTTTTGTATGTACAGATGGTCAGGAAGGGTCTGTTCAAGGACCAGCACTTTGACCAAAACGTGAACTTTTTGTATACTGAGGTCGATAAGGTCACTGAGAGGGTCAGTGTTATATATTCTATTTACTTCTATTTGTATATTCCATTCAACATTACAAAATGAAAACAGGGCTGCATGATTTGTGGGAAAAAATATTTAATTCTAATATTACAAAAAAAAAAATTTACCTCCTGGTTTACTGTGCTTATTTCTTGGGCTACACCGTTTGGCTAGTTAATTTAGTGTCCATAATTGGACATTTGTCTTTTGGCTTAATAATAATAATAATAATAATAATAATAATAATAATAATAGCTACTACAAAAACACTAACAGTAAATATCACTTATTGCAAATCCACTGTAAAATAAAAAAAAAGACCTGATTTGTGCAGACCTAATTTTATAACAAAAAAATCTCTGTATAAATTACTTCAAACTAATTAAATCATTTTTTTCTCATTCTTTTTCTCGAAACCTTTCTTCTTTCTCTGCAGGAAAAGATCACGGTAATGAGTACCATTAACCCAACTAAGGACCTGTCAGTGGACATGGTGGGTCGTCAGGCGCTACCAGAGGACCAGCGAAAGAAGGTTTTTCAGCTCAAAGATCTGTTGGACCAAATTCTGATGCTGGATCCTGCCAAGCGAATCACCATCAATCAGGCATTACAGCATCCTTTTATCCAGGAGAGGATATGATCAGCAGCGTACCTCAGAGATTCATGATGGTTTTGTATCTACAGATATGACTCAGACAACAAAAGACGTTTGCATATTTTATTGCCATGCCATTTTATTTTAGTCTCTGATTTGTAGTACGTTTCAGAGCAGGACACAATCAAGATTTACTTTATTTTATTATTATTAGATGACCTACAAGACACCGTGTAAGCTGTAAATCTTTCCGAAAGCAGATAATCTATATTGTTCAGATTGCATGCTTTATACACAGCTTCTTGCTAATTATAATTTCAAATATATTTGATATTATGCTCAATATTCAGAATGTACAAATAGGTGTGCTAAGTTCACAGACCTTATATTTTATGTAACATTTTAGAATTTGATGTAAACCAAATATTGCTCAACCACCAAGGACTGTTTAGAGTGTGACGTAAGTAAGACCAGCATAAATGCTGTCTATATCCACCCTCCCTTAGGTGTGAGAGTGAGAACTCAACCTGGCGTGCAGGCCCACGGCATGCCCCTTGCCCTAGGTGTGTTTCTGCTGAATCTGAGGTCTTGGGTCCTGCTTGACCTGGTCTGCAGGGAAAGTCTCCTCTGTAAAGGCAGGTTATACACCTCTATCGGTACACTGAAGGTAAGCTAATCCTTCCAAAACAAACGGCATCAACATTTTAGCCTTCTTTTCAAGCCCAAAAATAAAGTGTCATCATAAAGCCCTTTAGGCTTCTCCTGCATGTTTACAGAATGTCATTTGGAGAAATGGACATGCATTAAAACCCTTTGCCACCCTTTTGCTCTGGACCAAAACCTAGTGAGGTATCCTTCGTAGATTTTTGGCTCGAGCCAATATAATATCTATATTATATCTATAATATAATATAGATATTATATTATATTGCTGTTCAAATGTTTTGGGTCTTTAATTTCATTTATTTGTTTAAAAAGTTAAAACAACTGTTTTCTATTTTAATGTTTTAGAACGTCATTTATTCTTGTGGTAAAGCTGAATTTTCAGCAGCCATTACTCTAGTGTTTTCTGTCACATGATCCATCTTTCTAATATGCTGATTCAGTCCTTAAGAAACATTTTTTATTATTATTATTTTCAGTGTTAAAAAAATAAATGTGCTGCTTTAATATTTTTAATGAAAAAAAAATTACAGCTTTTTTTTTTTTTAATTTGGTGACGAATGGGTAGTTGGAAAAAAACTGTTGTGACTTTAAATGCAATTCTTGAGCCAAAAACTCATCACTAAACACCAATGACTTATACATATGGGTGGGGTCATTTTAGACACAAAAGAGATGCACCCATGAAAATGACTCAAGTAGTTGGATGTGTTCATCGGAGGGGGGTGACCCAATATAAAAAGTCCTAAAAATTTGAGTCAAATATTCTATATTTATTAGGTTTAATTTTTTTGGCTTAAGAGTATTGTAGTCAGAACATGCCAAAATTTTCACTTTAGAGTGCTTCCTTAGTGCAGTAAAGGCAGGTTCACTTGGTTTTGGAACAGAGCTTCTGTTGTGGTGTTTCTCACAGAGATAAAACAGTCGGTATGAATGAAAAGACTGACTATCGCTTTCTCAAAAATGGAAGGAACCGGTTGCGGGTGACATTGAGGGTAAGGGTGAATCCAAGTATTTTTAATGGACCAAGCCCCTTCAGTGTACTGCCTCTGATAGACATACCTCACCTTTTTCAGAGTTGTCACACTTGTGTTTTTGCATAATCTAATAATCTGTTTTTCAATATGCATGAGAATGTTATGTGTATGGCTTCCAATGCACTATTGTACAAACCCTCTGGTGTGTTTTTCACTATACGTAGACTATTTAGATGTATTTTTTTGTGACTGTTCTTGTGTTTGTGACAATGTTGTCTTTTGATACAGGGGTTTTCCTGCTCTGATCTATGAATCTGCTTGTTACAAGCGGTAATTGCTTCTTTATTCATATCTCACTTCCTTTTGTTCCAAATCAATACAACGGTCATAAAGTATGCTGGAGGAATTATCTGCCTGTTATTTTTGTAAAGCCTGTTCTGCATGATAATGGAATAATTTGAATTTACTGTAAATTCACATTATTTGTTATCATTTAAAAAACATAACAATAAAGCTGTTTTGTGGTGGAAAAAAACATGAATTTAGACTTCCAACAAGTTGTCTGTCTGTCAAGAATTTCGTGCAAGTTAAACATAAATCTGTAAGAACATAATTCAGCGTCTTAGGAAGCTTATGGTGGGTTTTGTTTCATCAACACTAACTGCTGTTTGTGCTGTTTCTCCCACTGTTTCTTTGTGTTCGAGTATATTCTCTGGCCAATGGAGACATGTCTGTCCATCATCCTCCTGCCTGCCTCTGCTTTCAAAAGGACAAGACCTCTTCAAGGCCCTTTATCCAGGTCACTTCTAAAGGCATGTTTAGATCCAACAAAAAAAACTGATTAGAAATGAACAGCCAATTCAGAGGCTAATTATTTTAGGAATAATGTTCCCATCTCATGTGTAATATCAATTGTCTAATGTCCAATCCATCTTTTTAGGGCTGTAGATATTGATATTAATGAATTTAGCAGCAGACGATGGGGTTTCAGGACCCAAATTTAATGATAGGGGCCCTTTTCTTCAATATAAGGGCAGTTGTATATTTCCCTGTATTAAAAGCCTTTTATTTTATAACTTTTATTCATTATTCTTTTTATTATTATTTCTATCTACCAGTGTTATCATTGGTCTGATCACAGAATAACCTATCTATGTTTAGCTTTGTGAGGACCTTGCATTGACTTGGAGTTTCGTGCTTGGACCGTTTTATATTCAAGACTTTAAAAATGGACTGATTTAGCCACCTTGTATGTCAGCTGATGAGTGTGTATTTTCCCAGGATATTTCAAGAATGTGTGCTTTCTGTAATGTACCAAGATACTGGTATATTTATTCTTTGTATTATAGGTGCTGTCTGTTAAAGAAGACTCTTAAAGGAAAGCTCATCTGAAAAAAGGTTTCTGTTTTAGAGCGAGACTTTACGAGAATTAAGCTGTTGATTTAAGATGACAATACAGTATGTGGTTAAATAAGAAGTTCATCATTTAGATCATCTATGATAGAATTTGATAGTTACTGATAGTGGTTTTATTCAAATCCAAATGTATTTATAGAGTATAACCAAACGTTTTCCTAAACAAATTAAATACCACCTACATTTTCTATTTATAAGCAATTCATGCTTGTAATTCAAACACTATATATATATATATATATATATATATATATATATATATATATATATATATATATATATATATATATATATATATGCAGGTGTGAAGGTCTAAAATAAAATAAACTGACCTAATGTACATTTAAAAAAAAATATTACACATTCCAGATTTATCAACCAAGAGGTAATGCTTTTCCTTTAAAAAAAAAAAAAAAAAAAAAAAACGTTTGCATGTCGCCCATAAAAGTAACCATCCTTGAACCACAACTAACCATTTTCAATTCTATTTTCAGGGTAAGTGTTAAAATTTTCCCTACTGTCATGGCCACATGTGATTCCAAGTGTGAGAGAGATCCTGATGGCCAGCTGCTGTCCTATTCTATTATTGAAGTGCCTTTCAAGATCTCGTCATCTTATCCACTCAAGGGGGAAATTACCGACATCTGTACACAGCATAACAATATGTTCATGTTGATTCCGATTATACACCCAGTATTGCACAAGAATATTAATAAATGGTGAATTTTCAAAATGACTTATAGTCTGGTTTTATTTTTTTATGTGGAAGTGTATATATTTAAATAACACTGTATTGCAGTTAGTTCTGCTGCATGTGGTTAGCGTCACTTGTAAATTATTGTAAGTTATTTTTCTATGGTTACTGACAGCATGCCACAAATGTTGTTGATAAAGCTCAACTTGTATTGAATTTGGAAGGTGAAATAGAGTAACATGCACACAAGTAATTACACACTGTCAATCCTAAAGCTTAAAACCCTTAAAAATAATTATCACGTTTTCCTGCAAAGAGCTTTAGCAGGAACACTTGTCTTGTCAGAAGATGTCTTCTGAGACATTGGCATGGCTTTCTTTGAGGGTTTGCATCTCTTCGAGCTATTTGGACTACTGCATTTTTGTGACATGTTCGAATGAACAACAAGATCTTGAATAAGGGCTTCAGTCTTCTGTAATTTTACCACACCAGAGTGTGGTTTCTTAGGTAAAGCCAGTGGTTGCTGAAATCCGGTCCACACCTTTCCAGCGTTTGGTGAGGGGCGATTATAATGAATAGACTTTGAATGAGAGCTTGAAGAAAGGGTGAGTTTTGTTACATTATCTAAAACTGAATTATTGCCTTTAGTCCTTATGTTTTCTAACTGAGAACAGGGGCTTTCCACGCGTCTCAGGCGGTTGGCGCTTCGAACTAAAGCAGTTGCTGGACGAGATCTTGTCGCTTTTCCTTGTTCTTTCTGTATAGTCGCAGTCTGAAGTTTCTCCAGTTTTATCATGCGTGCAGCCATAGCTACGAGACAAGGGTCGGTTAAACACAAGCTGTGCTGGCTCTCCAAATCATCTGCTGTGGATTGGAACTGGCTAAATTCAAGATCTTTAAGCGGAAATGGAAGAACCTCAGGATACACTTGCTCCTCTTCTCCAGTCACTGAGGGTTCCAGATCTCTATCAAATAAATCCGGCCTCAGGTGCAATTCTACAGCAGTTTCCCATTTTAATATAGGTTTATTGTCTTTCTCTTGGTCAGAGAGGTCACTGTTTTCAGATTCAACTGATATGGATGGTTCGATTACATTTACTTCAATAGGTTCATTATTGGATCTGCTGCAAAGGGAGTTACTGATTATCTTGATCTCATCTGGTTGTTTGTTCCTTGGAGAAATAATGCAGCTGACCTGCATGGGGTGGATTTCCATTTCTGGTCTGGTTTCTAGCTCAGGTTTATGTTGAGCAATGTGTTCTTGTGTGTCCCAGAAGATTGGAGGCTGAAGACCAAGCCTCTGCCATCTGTGTGACAGCATCCTTAACTGGGTTTGATGATGTTTCTTTGACCTAAAGAAGAAAATTTGTACAAAAATGTCAGTTGCAGGCGAAATATTTCTAGATGCCACTTAACCACTTCGATAGATATCAAAGCGTTGTGGTATAGAGTATCAGTTCCAGGTTGGCAAACTGTGAGAAGTCTAGTGTTGCAGCATGACACAAAGCTACATTCAGTTCAACAAAAGGTTAAAATTCCTGGCAAACATAGCAAGTCTCTATGCCAAGTCCACATCTACATTTCTAATATAGTCATTTCATATTAAACACTGTGTAGAACAAATAGATAACAGAACACCCACTGCAAAATAGCACTGACCGCATAATTGGATTGGTATTACTGATTTCATAATGCTTTACACTCAGATGACCCTGTCACACTGATGGCTGTCATCTGGCTCGCAATGCCTAATGAGTCAGTAAGAAGTCAGTATCTACTTACACTTGGGATGATTTTGTTTGGCTGCAACAGATGGTTGGATCCTGTGCCACACAGCCATTAGAAATGCTTTCTAATGATTTTGTAGATACCTGCAAAATAAAACGCTAAGTTTTCACGATTTCCAATGAAATATACACTTTGCACACATATCACTTAATATTGCTGAATGTCACAAAATATAAAACAAAACGATATATGAAACAATGAACTTTTTTTCTTTAATTCGTTTTAATAAATGGTTCAAAGAAACGCCTCATGCTTTGATACTTTGTCATCTAATGCAGTGACATTCAGATAAGTACATTTTTTTACATCCTGTACATGCAAAACAAAATCCTCAGTTACAGTGACAGCTCAAGTAACTCCATATGAAACACAAGAAACATTGATACCTGTTGTGTGTTCACTACCGCAGACATGTGCAGACTTTCCAGTCGCTGTACTAACTGAGTAATGTAGACGTCCTGCGAACACATAATATTCAAACAAGAGTGTCAATAGACAAAGGATATGTCATCTAAAGTTACCTATGTGGACACACTGTCTAGTTATATGTAATATGTCTATTAAAAACATTTTACTTGCAGAGATAAAAAATGACCATTAATGCTTGAAACCTTTTGTTGGCAGTATAAAGTATAAGTATAAAGGTTCAAAGTAAAATATATATATATATATATATATATATATATATATATATATATATATATATATATATATATATATATATATATATAAACTGATGACATGCAATTGGACTATGGTAATGTATAGGTATATGAAGGTTTTGTTTCTTTGGGGTCTCATCATTTACATAAGAATAAACTCCTTACCTTATCACACTCTGCTGCCCAAGAGGTACCTGGGTTGAAATAAGTTGTCTAAATAAAACATCCATCCAACTCTGGAATGAAAGTATAAAAAGTGTTGTAAACATCCACTCACCTTCAAGTGTTGGAGTCCCAAACTTGCTCTGGACCTGCCAGGTACACCACAATTATACATAAGTGAAAATCAAGTGACAAGAACAGACAGACCTCCAGCCAGTGAGTGATGCACTACCCAAACGCTCACGTTTCTTTGCCTAATACCCTTCGACCCTCTTCAAAACTTGGGTTGACCCGAAAGTCTCTCGCTTTCAGAACGCTTCGCTTGGCAGGTAATGTGATGATGTCACGCTAATTTGCATACTTGACTTTTGATTGGTGTTTATTTATTTTTCTTTTTTTACATATTAAAGCGTGATTGTTTTCTTCCTTTTTTAACAGTTTATGCTTCGTATTGCTGCCACTTACAGTAAGTGCGCTGCAAGGCACTCCGTGCGACTTCCAGCTGATTTCATCCTTCGTGCTTTCCATAGAAAAATCATAGGTCCTTTCGACTAAAACAAGAACATGTGGAATGTTTTTCCAGGTGCTCTTATTACTTCGTCGACGGTCGCTGGGTTTTGCTGAGCGAACATGTCGTTAAATGTAATCATATATGTCGAAAATGAAAGCGGACGCGACTTCCTCGTCCAACACAAATAATTGCATGCTGAAACCATGGCAACCCTTCACACCGTCCTCTCTGCCATCTATTTATTCCTGAGCAGTCATCTGTGAAGCTGCTATGTACATCGACCACCAACTGTTTGTTTAAAAACAAACAAAAAAAAGCTTCTTCTTTTTTTGTGACGTTTAGTGTATAGTTTTAGATGTGTTCGGATAATTCTAAACGCTGCGAGACGAATTATATTACACTCTTTTGAAAAAAACGTTTAACATTTTAAACGTTTAATCCTTGGCAAAACATGAATGTTCGTCAGTAGGGGAGTCTTGTAGACCAAAAAAAGGGGGTTTGTACGGTCAAAACACACTTTTAAAAAACACTTTTACTTTTGATATGTCACAACGTGCATGTAGTGTTTATGCTTTGTATTATACGCTTTGCAGTTTAAATTTTATTTACGTGATATGTTCAAACTCAGATTTGTCGGTGATTGACAAGCCAGCCTCGGTCACATGTACCTTCACACACTGGAAAGAACATGTGTTATCATATCTGCCACTTCCTGCCGTGAGAAGAGCAGGCACCAGAGTGTAAGGTGTTTGTGCTTTGTGGTTATCTGACCCTGTCTGCACTGCACAAATGCATTCAAAAGCAAAGAAACTTCAGTGCCTTTTATATTTTAAATCGTCAAAGAAAATACATAAAGGCAAATAAACCATGCTATGACTACATTTTATTCAGCAGTTTTTTTTAAAATCAATAGATAATTTATAGATAAAGTGTACCATAGAATATTTTGCGTCAGTTTGCATCCTAACAAACTGATATAATGTGGAAATCTATGTGATTTTCTGTGCGGCTTCCTGTATGTCTGTTGAATTCAAGGTACTTTTGAGTGTATGGTGTGTTTGTTTGTGTGTGTGCAAGCACGTGTCTGTTGTCTAGTGAATGCATATATGTCTCCCCACAAGACCCACACGAGTACACCAGACAGATAGCGAACGTCATAGTTTCAACGGTTGAAGCCACAGTATGCATTTGCGGCCATCTGCCAGATTCAAATGACAAGAATCACATTAAAAATTGTTAGTTAGTCACATCTTCATATTAATAAAAATATGCTTAGAAACATGGTGAGAAAGAAGTGTGAAAGTATATTTTGTTACAGGAAAAGACTCAAAGTCACATGTTATTTAATGAATGAAGACACCATGTAGGGATGGATAAGGAAAAAGATGAACATTTGAACATTGTTCTATGTGCAAAACATTTTTTTTCTGGAACTGTTCCTATTGATATAAGTTTATGTGCATACGTATTTCTGTGAAAAAAAGGGAAAAAGACTACAATTGCAAATCTCTTTTTTTTTTTGATAATATATAGTTTTAAGTTTTACAAAATGAGCAGCAAATACATATATACATAATTTTTTTGGCGTGAATCAAAAACAACACAAATACCCTGAAAGTACACAACTGGCTTCAAATCATGAATAAAATATCCACAGCTATATTTTCACAGCAACTAAAAGAAAAAAAACAGTAACAATTTGAAACATTCATAAATCATTGGGAATAAAAACACTTTCAGAAGAAATTTGTTGCGCGTACATGACAAATCATGTTATTATACAACATTTATATGGACTGAAAATATTAATGCTAAACAAGAGATGGAAAATATTGTTGCAATGAAATGGCCAAAACAGTAACCATTCACTCTCCCTGCCACAACACTGTTCTTATGTTTGTTTGATCAGAATTTTTGCCGCTCATATAAATGGCCCAGGCAAACAAAGAGAACTCTTGTTGTGAAATATTCACAGCAGCAGCCATCTCACTGTGGTGAGCGGGTAACTTCACCCTCCTCCAGACAGCATGTTTTCAATCATACAAAGTCCTTCTAAGGAACCTCAAACTTCTGCTTTGAAACTGGGCACCTGAGCACCTGCAGCAAAACAGAAGCCTTTGCTAAGCTAGCTTCACTGACAGTGTTCTGACACCAATCATAATGAAAGAGCATTGGTGGTTTCTGTGTCTGACATAACAGAGGGGCGGTGAGAGCTTCCCTGCAGTAACTTGGAGTTCTTGAGGGTTGGAAGACAGCCAAGGTGTTGAAAAAGTCGAATGACATCTTTTCGGAAACGCACTCCGACGAAGGCATAAAGGAATGGATTTAGGCAGCTGTGCATGTAAGCGAGACTCTTCATAACTTGGTTGGCGATGTCAAAGCGTTGGACCTCTTGGCAGTTTGTGACAGTCGTATTGGCCGCCTGAGTGGCTTCAAAGACCAACATGCTGTTGTACGGAAGCTGAGAGAAAACAAACACGGCCACAACTGCCAGGATGACCCGCAGGGCCTTGTGCTTCTCGAAGCTCCTTGTCTTCAGCAAGGTGCGGATGATGTTGGTATAGCAGAAGAACATCACTATGAGAGGGATGCAGAAGCCCATGCAGATCTGGAGAGACAGGACCGCTATTTTGGTGCGATTGTTTTCATTGTTCCAGTAGACCATCGTACAAAAGTGATTGCCTTCATCATCCTCTTTTGATCGAGCAAAGAGAAACTCTGGGATGGACATCACAGCCGCGAAGAGCCAGACTAACACACAGATGAGTTTGCTGTACAGGAGACGATCCCTCTTGGAGTTCTGCGCTTTGGTAGTCTGGACAATCACTATGTAGCGGTCGACGCTGATGCAGGTAAGTAGAAACATGCTGCTGAAGAAGTTGATTTTGTAAATGGCAGAGACGATTCTGCAGAGGGGAGAGCCAAAGGTCCATCCGCTGATGGAGTCGGCGGCCCAGAAGGGCAGAGTGCAGAGAAAGAACAAATCAGCAATAGCCAGGTTCAGTAGATAGACGTCCGTCATCGCCTTCAGGCGGTTTTTGAAGTGTGTGTATATCCAGACCACCAGAGTGTTGCCAATGGCTCCCAAAATCACAATTATCCAGTAGAGAGCAGGCTCATAGTAGCTTCGAAACTCTCTCACTGCTGCTTTGTTACATATTTCCCCTCCTTCATAATCACCCATAGTTGTGGAACCTTCATAATCCTGTGAAATTTAGGAAAGCATGTCTTAATTAGCTGTTAGTTAATTAACCCATTTTAACTGCAATCATGTTGATGTTAAATGCACACACAAACATTAGCTCGGATATCACTTACATATTCTGAAGTCACCTCAGTGAACGGGATCGCAGACTCTGTTATGTTCATTTTTCTCCTTTTTTAAATAAGAAAAAAATATATATTTAAAATACTCATATTAACAAAGATTTACTTTTATTGTGCCAGAGTACACTAAATATAATATTCACAAATATCCACAATCAAAAACATATCAGTAGAACTTGCAATTAGTTCATTATCAGTTATTATCATTATTAATTTAAATTGTATTATTAATTTATTTTCCTTTCTATAAAGCCAGTTGGAATCAGTACTTACTCCACGTTCTTTGAGAAAAATTAAGACTAGTGATACAGATGAGCTGCTGTCTGCTGTCTTCACTTTCACGTTGTTTTTGGCGCCGTCTGGAAAACGTCTGTTTTGCAGAAGCTTTTAAGGTCTTGAGGTTTAACCACAATGACGCACGAACGTCAACGTTTTTAACACTTTTTTTTCTCTTCTTCAAAAGCCCTCCTCTACACACAGCGCGTCAGAAATGTTTGTTTACGAGACCTTTTTATACGTAGCACAACGTAAAAGAGAACTATACTGTTTTAATGTATGTCTGGACGTGCCTCAAAATCATAATTACTGAGTTGTAGATGTGATGCACTTGTTCACACAACTGTGAGAAAACACTCCTCAGTATCATTACACCATCGTGCAGCTTTATCTGTGGTGATGCGTAATTGCACGCACAAGACTAAAATGCGCTTTGTGCTACTCAAACAAAACAAAAAAAGAAAAGAAGAGGTTTAGCAGCTCCTCCACCAGCACCTTAAACGAGTTTCCTGATGTAAGATATAGTGGAAGTAGAATCGATGTCTTATGCGTGCATTATCTATACTGTCCCTTCTGTATTCCTGATGATATCTAAATTCATTTAAAATGATATCTGAATTAATTTTCATTTCATTAGATTTTTAGGTAGCCTAAACTGAATTCTCGTTTTCATCTCCATCACCAAAAAAAAAAGCACCTGTAACTATCCTTATCTTCCCTTTTTTCAAGATTTGTTTTTCACTGTGGTCAGTCACGTTGGCAGTGACACGACAGGATCCAGTTCTCGTAGCACAAGTAAAACACTGACCATAACTTAACAGAAAAAATTGAGCAATGACATGACAACCTTTTGCCAGTATCTTTGCGCAACAAAGATGATACTTTTGACCCTGGCTATAACTCAAAGTTTTAGCATGACTAATTTTTACTAATTGTAAATGACATGTACACACGTCGCAAACAACAAGTAGTTGATCTCTTTAAAGCCGTTTTTTTTTTTTTTTCACTGCGTCTTTGGTTCCTTGCTCAAGTGTGAATGTTTGTGCGCCAGACATCCTGTTTATCATTAATATTGTCTCACCAGACACATTCTTTACTTATTTTTATGTGCAGTATTACATCATATCCTGTGTTGAAGGACATGTTTCCTCTTTTTCACAAAAGATGTGCACTACTACAACCCCTTGCGATAATTAAATGTAAGACATAAAAGAATTCAAGTTGCAATAAACAACTGTCAAGCTTACCACAGATGCACAAGTTAGTTTTAGGTTGTGCTATCATAAAGGTCAGTCTCAAGAGATTTTCAGAAAGCTTAAGGTCATTTTGGATCTGTTGCTGCCATTTCAGAATGCAATACTGATTGCTAAATTCTTCTTATCGCTCATTTCCCGTCATGAACTGGCGTTGGTAAAAATTTGCCCTTTTGTGTGATAATTTGTAGGGTTTACTGATTCGCATGAATAGATAAAGAAATGGGTGGAAAAATTGGAAACAAGGTGTATTTCACAAGAGAAGGGTGTTGACATTCTCTTCATGTCTATAATTAATCCCAGGGGCCTCTGTAGGTGACCTTTACGCAAGCCAACTACCAAATGTTCCTCATTTTTTCAGTTATCAGTGACCAGGTCAAACGAAACGCATGCACGCTCACGTATCTCTTTATCTGAGTTTTTAGGCCATGCTCCAACTGTGGTTTGAGCCCTGATTGGTTAAACTCGAAAAACAGTTGAGGAAGCATGTGATTCATGTTAAAATGCTTCATTTCATGTTGAACACTTCTAAAAGGATCTTACAGATTCCTTATCTATAGGGGTTTCACTAACCTGATCAATCACTGATGCAGCCATTGTCTAAGTGTAAGTAAAAGCGAATGCATCCATGTATTGTTTTAAATCAGTGCAAACTGACGTGAAAGTCAGTTTGATTTAGGTGGTGTCCCTCATGGTACGTCAGTTTGCATGACAAAACTGCATCACCTAGTAACGGTTGTGGCACAGAGAGATGAGGACAAACATTTGTCATTTAGTACCTTACTACTGAGAACATTCTGCGGTGAACATTTGCACGACATGCTAAGACCACAAGGCTATAGAGGAACAAAGCACTTATAATCAAACACCCCCTTATGCTTGTTGTTTGAGTTTGAAGGATTTATTATTTCACTTGTATACTTTGCAGAAACTGAAAATTGCATTTTAATACTATTATGTGACATATGCAATGACAAAAAAAAGATTTCAGGTTGCTTGCTGGCTGCTTGTTTGTAGCTGCCATGCTTAGTTAGTTGTAGTCTTCCACTCATTTAGTTTTTCTAACTCTGTGCTCTACCGTAAGGTTAAGTTGAGGTGTACATTTCTTAGTTTGTTTGAATGTCCTTCCATTATACTCTTCTAAGTCACATGTTTTGATCAATATCATGAGCCCTGTGGCATCACAGTGGTAAAGTGAAAAATTAAAACAGAAAAAAAGTGAGAAAAACAAATGACACGATGGAAGCGTGATTTCACAAAGCGTGACTTCCTCAATTTTCTCAATAGAGCAAACATGAAATCTTCTAACAATTGTCTGAAAGCGACTATAAAAGAAGTTTATAGCAACGTTGTATGTAAAGAAGACGTGGTACACCAGTAACTGTATTACTACAAAACTAAACAACTAAAATTGTAGAAAGATGATTGGTGGGGAGAAACTGAAGTAGCAGTACTTAAATACATTTTCAGTAGCAACAATGTAGTAAAGAGCTACTTCATCCAACAAGTGCAGACAGCACAACCTAATACTACAAGTAAACACTACTGTAAAATTCACCCAAAAGTTTAAGTCCCTTGCTCAACACAGAAGAGAATTGTTGACATTGACATCTATAGTATTTCTATGGAAGTCAGCGGCTACCATGTTTGGTTACCAACATTCTTCTTAATATCTTGTTTTGTGTTCAAAATAAGACAAAAATATCATACAGGTTTGGATCGACTTGAGGATGAGTAAATGACAGAGCATTTTTATTTTCTATGCTCTTTTTGTATTTGTGCTATGAAGACATGCTTAACTAAAGTTTCTAAGTTAAAAGAAAGAACTTTGAATTTTACCATTAATGTGTCCGTTTAGGCACCTAATATACCTAACCAGTGAAACATCAAATGTATTCACCACCGCAACTGTACTCTCTCATACAGTTTTATCTTAAACAGTCTCTCTCATATGTGTTGTTGAAAAGTTTGATAAGTACAGTTTTGTTCATTCAGATGACTCCAAAGAGGAATCTGGCAATGCTTTTGTGGATATTCGTTTTTTATGTGAATGAGGCGAATTTTTTGCAGTAAATGAATGGAGGATGCCTTAGCATTATATATTGAGAAAAAAATTAAACACAATATTTCATCCATAATGCAGCTTTATTGGAGAAAAAAGGATGGGATTCCTCACATTTGGGCTGGGGGTCTGCATTCATCAAGGATGCATTGACTGGATGCATCTCAGCATTCAAGAGGATTCAGTATCATCTGCATCGGAGATGACTGATGTCTCTGTTTAGGAAAGATGAGGGAAGTCACATGCTGGCATTGTTCAAGTCACATGGTGAATGCAAGGCCATTTCAAAACTCCAAAAACAAAATTTCACTTCAAATCAAACGGTTGAAATGATTGCGCATGTACCTGTAATAATTTCTTTGACCTTTATTTGCCCAGCTGATGGTAGAGAAAAAGGGACAATGGAAAGAAAAGACAGACACAGTAATAAACAGAGAGAGAAAAGACAAGGGATGAGCACTAATAATAATAAACCTGAAGCAGTTTCTGTCCTACACTGCCTTCGTGAAACTTGCCTGTCAGGATGTATCTAGTTTGTATGTCCTTTGGGGCAGGGTTATGGGGGGAGTCCTGGGGGGTGCTGGTGTGGGGCAGGGCCCTCCCTACAGGACGGAAAAGCGCAAATGCCCCCGGACTTTACCATTCAATAGGAATGCCTATGATCAAAACTATAATACATCCTATGGTGCTGTTTATAACACGCTGTTTACCACATAAAAACCACAGATTTCCACTTTAGCTGAACTGGCAAAATCCAGATGTCAACAATTGTGTCATTCCATCATGTGTATAAAAAGGGAAAACAGAACGATCATCTGCTGTCACGTCAAAGCCAAGTTTCATATATGTAGGATGTTTTTAAATCATTACTTTCCCAATTCCATGGAATACAATAGTGAATTTTAAAGCACATTTTGGATAATCTTTTTAATATGATGAAAGCGAATGAAGACTGTGGCCGCTTATCACTTAATGATACTAATGCACATTTGCAACATTTCATTGTCTATTCCACAGAAGAAAAGAACGTCATGGGGGATTTGGAATGACATAAGGGTGTGTAAATGGTGACAGAATAGTGCAACTTTGATCATCTATCTCTGATATCTCAGGCAGTAGGGAGAACTCAAAGCTGTACCAACAGATATATTCTGCTGATTTGAACAGTCATACAGTGAATGCTCAAATGTTTTGCGATTAACAGAAAACTTTCAATAAGAGACAACGGTCTGACCACAAAAGCTTTCCAAAGCATTCAGGAAACTCCCTGATGACTGTCCCTAATGCTTTTGATACCATCACTTTATTTCCTTTCGATTTGTTAAACTGGCACAAGCTTTTAGTTTCCATTCAGTCACAGACATTGAAACTTACAAAAGCAGCTCTCACCTGAAAAAGTGTAGGATGACTCCGTAAACTCAGGCACCCTGAAAGTGACAAGTGAAAGTAATGATGAAATATATATATATATATATATATATATATATATATATATATATATATATATATATATATATATATATATATATGTATGTATGTATATATACACACACACACATATATATATATACACAGAGAGAAAGAGAGAGAGAGAGAGAGAGAGAGAGAGAGAGAGAGAGAGAGAGAGAGAGAAATTGCAACTAACAGTACAAATCTAAAGGTAATTGATTTATGTTTATCTTCCCTAACTATATAAAGGTAGCTGTTAAGTGTGTTAAGATACTACTTAAAGTAATTGTAAACTATGGTAATGGATTACTTGTACTCACTGGTGGAAATGGCCATAATTCACTGTGGTGACTCTAGCTTTTTGATGTATACATGTAAATGTATTTAAAACAATCTCCATAATCTATAATAACCTTAAACTTATTTAACATTGTGTAGAATCTGTTCATGTGATAATGTAAGCATCATTACTTTAGGAGCACAGTGAAATATTTTGGAGCATCTTCTGAAACAATCTTCCCATTGTGAGGCAAGTTTTTCTAACCTTATCAAAAACAAAACATTGAACATTAATGTAGCTTTTTTTTCTCACACTGTACCACAGGAATTATTGTTTTTGCATTATTGTAAAGGGGGAGGTATAAACAATCGAATAGGCAATTTATTGTTTATTATTTTATTATTATTTTAATAATAAAATTATTAGAAATTATTATAACCTTTTATCCACGTGTTTATGTGCATATATCAGATGGCTTTCTTAATTTCCAATACTCCAAATAGTAATTTCCAAAAAATCTAAACAGTTGTACTATAAAATTATGTAGTTATATTTTAACCTAAATTTCTGTTTTTAAATAAATCATGTTATCCGTGAACAACCCATACGATTATGACATAGTTACTTGAAGTCATCTCCTTCCAGCAATTTTCTGTAGGTGGAGATCTCAACGTCCAGGGCGAGTTTGATGTCCAGCAGCTCTTGGTAGGCCAGGATCTGTTTGTGGAGATCTGCTTTAGCCACCTCAATGGCGGATGTGAGGCTAGCGATCTGTGCCTGGTATTCAGCAACACCCACGCTGGACTGGGCCTGGGCCTCTGCTAAACTCTGCTCCAGAGTCATGTTCTGAAAATGTGAACAACAATCTCCTGTAAAAACCTTTTAACATCCTTGCCGATTTGATTTGAAGAACCATTTTACAGTTTTTGTGAAGTTTAGGCTTACAATCAGTGTTTGGTGCTAGTACATCAGTACCATTCAATTATCATTTAATCTGATTTTAGGCATTACTCAAGGATAAGGTTAAGTTTACATATGGTCAAGACTTCATTTTTTGGATTAAAATGTTGTTCCAGGGTCAACTAAATATGCTGACTTAGGAACACGTCAAACTCAGGCTTTGAGAATGGTTTTATTATTTTTCCCAAGAATAATTTAACAACTTTACAATACAGCTTCACAAAAAGTGCCAAAAAACTCCACCTAATTCTTCAGCATTTTGATATCTCTTTCATTTAGGCACTATTTATTGTAAATGATGTCAGAAAACATTGAGCTGTCTGGGAAATTAGTTCTTCTGCAGCAACTTAACATCTTTTGTGGCATTGGGGCTTTTGCAGCCAATATGAAACGGCTGAGATCAATAAACCACTTCCTATGTCATTTGTTTCCTGTCTCAGACAGCTGTGATTTATTCAAGAGATGTTTATTACTTGCTGAGAACCTGCACTGAAGCGTTTCACACTGCTGACGAACACTGTTTCTCAAGGGAACTGCTACTGTTGAGCACATTTTCCACCTGAACACTGCTGAAAATACCTTGATTATTAATCCATTTCATCTCTGTCAAAAGAGTCAGGCTTTGACCAATATCTGCTGCATCTCAAAATTCATAATTTAAGAAGTCAAACACTTACTGCAGCCACAAGCCCTTGAAGCTCTAAATTCAGTGTCTGCAGCTCTTTCCTGGCTGTTGTGATCTCAACTTTAGTCGATGACACGGCCTCTGTGTTTTTGGCATTGGCTGTCTGAATCTCATCCATCTAGATTCAAAAATAGATAGAAAAGAATCTATTAGTTGGAATGCTAAAATTCTCAAATGTTTAGACAATGTGAGCACTTCCTGCATGCAGACCTTGAGTTTGTAATACGCCTCAGCCTCCTCTCTGTGTTGCTGTACAGATTTCTCATATTCCATTCGCATCTTGTTGAGAGCGGTAGAGATGTCAAAGGACTTCCCAGTGTCTACTTCAATCATTGAGACTGAAGTGTCCATTGTTGTTGTGCCCAGTTTAGATTGCAAAGATGACAGTTCCTTCAGTGACAGATACAACAAATTAGTATAACATATTAAGCATATAATAAGGTACTTGAAACTATACTTATAGAATGTACAAGTGGCCACGCCCATTTTTACATCAAGAAAAAGGTGGATACATTATTACATTATTTTATTACACATTATTAATATCCATTATCTTGATTACTCCATGCATGCATTTCAGATTTAATTAACACATATCTTAAATTTGTACCTCCTCTTGTGTTTTGCTGACAAAGTCCAGTTCATTTTTCAGGCTGGAATATTTGGCATCCAAATCAATTCTTAGGTCAGAGGCCAATTCTATGTCCTAAAAAGGCAATAACGACATGGGTGGTCAAAGTTTTTTAGTTGCCTACGAACAACAAATGAAAAGTCAATAACAGATAAAAGAATGTCCTTCTTCTCACCTTTTTCATGGCAGCAATGTCAGACTCAAGTTGAAACTTCACTCCTTGTTCAAAGTCAAGCCTTAGAGGAAAAATAAGTGTTATTTCTATATGCTGTCTCGTTTAAAAAAAAAAAAAAGAATAACATGTTATTAATATAAACATATAACAATATAACATAAAATGTTTTTATTATTATTGTATCCTAATATGTAATGCTCTGATATCATTAAAAAGAGATGTCTGTAGCACTCACTTAGCCTTCAGTTCATGGGCAGTTCCACGAACATTGTCCAGCTCAATCTCCAGTCTGACAGTGTCGATGGTGAGAGTTTCCAGTGTGCTGCGATATTCGCTCAGCTGGGCCTCATACTCCACCGTGGCAGTCACAGATGACTCTTGGGACACATCCGTCCCCCCGGTCAGCTGGGACAGCTTGGCCTCCAGAGCTGCATTCTCCTGCTGTAGCGCCCGTACTTTGGTCATGTATGTGGAGAAGCGGTCATTCAGCCCAGAGAGCGTGTGCTTCTCAGCTGCCCTGGAAAGTATCGGGGCCACAGCGACACCTGATGCAGGTCCGGCAGCGAGCGCGGCGCTTCCACCGAGTCCTCTTGCAGCAACGGCACGACCCATTGCAAATGCAGGACTGGCAACCAGTGCACCGCCTCCACCTCCACCCAGTGCCAATCCTGCACCTGCTCCTGCACCTCCACCAAGCCCAAGGCCGAGACCTCCACCAGCTCCAAGGCCCAGTCCACCTCCTAGCCCAAGACCTAAGCCAGCGCCACCCCCGAGCCCCAAACTCAGTCTTCCTCCACCACTTGCACCAAACCCTCCATAACCTCCAGACATCCTGGAAGAGGCCAAGGAAATTGACAAAGCCATGGTGAACAGCTAGGGATGAGCACTGAAGGATCAGAGTCTGAACCGAGTAGAGAGTGCAGGCAGGGCGAGAGATTAATGTTCGCCATTTAAATACTCTTAAAGGAGGGAGGGCAGTGCAAAATGAGACACTTCACAAAGACAGAATAAGCTGTAACTTGTCTTGTTGGAGAGGCATTGGCGTCGGTTGTCTGTTAAATCTCAAAATATTCTGACCTGCAGGCACATTTACCTACTAGGATGGGTCTTCAATCTAAATGGTGTATTTCAGTGAAAACTGAATGATTAATATCACACATTTACCTTATTAAATACTAAGATATAATCCTAAAAAAAAATCCACATTAGATTTTTGAAATGAAGTTCATCTCTTCTGAATGATTGCACAAAAATGTTTTTCAAACAGGTTAAAAATCTGCTTTTGAGCCAATCACTTATTTGAGCACCGAAAACGTTATGATTTAAAGCATAACGTTCCACAAAAATGCAATGCAGTGTTATTATTTATATTATTTATCTAAAACAAAATCTATTACAAAATAACTTCTGTAAATTAAAATATAAGTGAAATAAAATATACACATTAGATTAGAAGTATATGCATGCTAATAAGCAACAAATAGGTTACCAAAATTACCACTCCATCTTTAAAGATACTATCTAGGATCTTTACCAGATTCATATTTATTGTTGTGTGAATCCTAGAACATGAACCTTTATGTTTTACGTCAATAATACCAAAATGTATAGGTGTGCTGCTGCTGATGACATAGAACATGCATGTTCTGCACCTTGATTATAAACAGAGGAATGCAGGAGCCTGCATATCGTGGTACTCTTGAAAATGTAAAATTTACATTGAATTTAGATCTGAAAATCTGAACAGATTTTATAACACTTATTATTATAAACACTTTTTTTTTACAGAAAAAAACATCACTTTACAGAGAAAACACAACAGTTTTTTTGCAGTGTTGTTTGGACACTTTTCTCATTGGAATGGGATACTTTAGATCAGTCGTGTGCCCTGCTGTCTCTCACCTGGTTGCCCGTTGATGGCAACATTGCTCAAAAAGTTGCACTGTGTATCATCAGCCTAAATTACTGAGAATCACACGCCACAAACTCACACAGAAACATGTGGCGTGTTGCTAGGAGACAAAAGAAAACAAAGCTAAAAAACCTTACTTTAGAGACACACTAGGCGATTTTAGATTAAATCTGTCAATGCCAGCCTTTATGTAACTGTGTTATTATAGATCTCTTGCATAAGGTCAATTCTTGGTATCAGTAACATTAATAAAAAGTGGAATCTAACAGACATCTGCTTGGTCTTGAAAGTCTCAAGGGCAGACTCTACTGATAGGTTTGTGCCTGTTCTGATGGCAGGTGAAGCATACCTTCATTCATTTTGCGAACTAATGACATGCCTGTGGCATGATTATACACAGCTGCTACATATGAGATTGACATTAAAGAAATTAAAATATAAAATTTTAATTCTGAGAGAAAAATTGACTAGCATCATTTGACAACTCAAATGTTTTAAAGAACGTGCTCTTAAAAAAAAAAAAAAAAAAAAAAAATCATTCAGTATTAGATTAGAATGTAAAGACTCCAAATCAGACATTGATATCAATGTCACGTACAAAATCCCCTAAACAATAAATGACAGGGAAGCAGAAGGGGAAATCACACTGTAGTTTTTCCTGTCAGATGAGGAATTGTCTCTAGTCCAGTGGAAAAATGTGACACATTTTTTAATTTCTTTGAATGCCTTATCAGTATGAAATGTACATTGCCCTTCTGCCGGGATTATTTAGAGGAAGAGGTTTTATTCCATTACTGATTATTTTGATACAAGCTCAAAGGTTAATTTAATCTGCCTTTGTTTACAATAAAAGAGCACATTTATTTAGAATGCAGAAATAACCAGAAAAACTTTGGTGACGAACTTAGAAGGAAGACAAAAAGTATCATACGGTTCCTTAGTAGTTCAAAGGGCCCCTATTGAACAACATATTTTAAGAGCTCTCTGCTACGAGAAACAAATATGAAACCAAAATTGATTTTGGGTTACATAGTTTTGTTTTTTATGCAATTTCGGTTTCATACAGTAGATCCTGAAAGCCCCTGAATTTACCTAATGTTATTTTAAAGATATGTGGAGCATAATCTCTTATGTAATATTGCAGCTGCTTTGAACAAAGCCTCAGGCCATTTTAGTAACCAGTGACAGTCAGTTATGAATCAGTCATATTCTGACTGGACCCTACAGCACTGGACCCTATAGCATGATTTGATCTGTCAATTTTAATATAAACCAATAAAGATTTCCCAATTATCAACTAATACACATACTGGAAAAGCCCCAGTGCTGCTGGACTGCATGCTACTAGCATACTACTGTCTTCATGTAAATTTAAGAAACAGTAGTAAGCCTATAAATAGTATTTCAGTAGTAAGTAATAATAAGTAATTCAGTCCAGTCAGTGCTTATGAAATGTCTCTCTGTCGATCAGCTTTGACGACAAACTGTTGTATATATAAAGAGACAAATACACACATCTACTTACATGAGTATAAGCTCTAACCAACATGCCACAACAACAAAAGTGTTTTAACTTTTCATTTTCACATTTAGCAACCTGTAAAAAAAACGACATCATCAACAAAATGAATGTTACTTTCTTTCAAGTTAGGTTGCCGTGGGTAAACAAAAAAAGTCAACCACACACTGTTTATAGCCTCATTGCTGATTTTATAAATGCACATTTTTGTGCCTGTGATTAAAAACAGCCGAATTGCTTTCTCATGGGAAACAGCTTCTCTGTTTGCCACCGGAAGATATGGTGAAGATTACTTATCAAATGCAAAATCATCTTGTGAAACAATTAACTCTTTCTTTCTCTATTTGTCCACATTTAATGTTGGTGGCATAACATTTTGTATGCATTCTGTATAACACTCTTATGTGCAACACACACAAAAATGCTCTCTTGGGTCATTGTGATGATAGTTTAGTTTCCACACTGTCATTGTCAAACATAGTCATACGTACTGAGAGGGGCATACATAGAGCTTTCCTGAGAAGACCACTGTGCTGAGGCAGCCGAAAACTGCCTAACGGTGAAGAACAAAGAGCAGTGACCAGCATCACCAGGTCTCTGTCACAATAGTCCTAAAAACAAAGAGGCTGCTTTCCAGAAGGCCAGGCCACCATAAAGAGGCATGCGCTCTTAGCTGTTGCTGTTTAGCTGAGGGGAGGTCAGTGGATATTTACTCTTGCATTGTGGTCATGTCTATGGACTGATAGTGGCCTGTCACTTAAAAAGCATCAGGACAGGAATGCCTCTGCCGCGACGCCGATCCTCCTTCCTGGGCCAGGCTGCTTCAGAGCGGCCCAGCGGCGTGGGCCGTATTAGTGCAGCAAGCACCGCTGCACCTCGGGGAGTGTTTGTAGGCATGGCTCCCACCGGAGGAACCAGCAGCCTGGGTGCACGCGTGTCCCGCAGAGCTCTGGGCATCAGCAGCGTGTTTCTGCACGGCCTTAGAAGCACCAGTGCTCCTGTGGTGACCCAGCCCAGAGATCGAGGCCACCAGTTTGGCTTCGACAGCCTCAATACGTGCCTCCTGGAGTACCGCGATAAAGTTCACGCTTTGGAGCAACTGAACCAACAGCTGGAGGAACAGATCAGACACTGCTTGGAACGTAAAGCCGTCAGTGCAGGGAAATGGACTGGCCTGAAACAAGACTGGGAGGATGTTTATATGCAGGTAGAATGATGTTTGACAGGGTTGGATTAATACATAAAACATAGGGATCATACAGAATTAGTTTTTTTTCTTTAAGATAAAGGTCTAGGATAAAGATAAAACTAAATCTATCGTAAGTTTATTCTCTATCTCTATCCTAAATGAAGCTCACTTCTATCAATTTTTGATTTAAACATACATTTAACAAATACAATATATCTTCACTTTAGTTTTTGTCATCCCATTAGTATGTTTTCTTTCCTTTTTTTGTGGTCCAGGGTCACATACAATAAACTTTATCAAAGATAAGTTTCAAAGACCCTGGACCACAAAACCAGTCATAAGGGTCAGTTTTTCGAATTTTGAAAAGTATAAATAATCTGAATAAATTAGCTTGATGTATGTATTATTATGATAGCTGTCCAAAGGAAGTCCATAGCAATGCATACTACTAATCAAAATTATGTTTTAATATATTTATGGTAGTAAATTTACAAAATATCTTCATGAAACATTTTTGAAATAAAAGAAAAAACAATCATTTTGACCCATACAGTGTATTTTTGGTTAAATATGCACATGCTACTTAAGACTTATAATAAATAACGAAGTTTAATAATTTAATATTCTAAATTATTCTTCATCTATATAAAATATATGCTCATATTTACAGGTGTGAAAGCTAACATATTTCTTCTTTCTCTCAGGTCAGTGAGGCTATCCTGGACAATGCTCGACTTATGCTGCAGACTGAGAATGTTCAAGCCAATGCAGAGGACTTTAAAGACAGGTGTGAGTGTGATTAAAACAGAGCAACAGAGATTTGAATCATAATCAACTGCTTTTATCTGCATTAGCAGATGTCCATCAAATGGTATATAGTGTGTTTCTATGCATAATTGTGTAGGTATGAGAATGAGCAGCCGTTCCGTAAAGCTGTGGAAGAGGAAATTAACTCTCTGTACAAAGTCATTGATGAAGCAAACCTGACCGGAACGGACCTGGAGAATGAGATTGAAAGTATGAAGAATGAGCTGATGAATCTGGAGGAAAATCACATCGAGGTAAGATAAGACCAGCTCGACAACAGAGGTCTATTCTTGATGGAGATGTTTCAGTGGTAAATTAATCATCTTTTGCTCTTCTTTTAGGATGTTAAAATGCTCTATAAGCAGATATCCGGCCGTGAGGTTGATGAGCCAGATGCTCCCACTGAGACCAGCCTGGACCAGATTCTAGCTTTTATCCGCTCCCACTGGGAGAAGATCATTGAGAAGAACCGTGCTGAGACTGATGACTACCTTGAGTGCAAGGTAATCCATAAAACATAAGCCCTTAGAGTCGATTCTGTTTATATCTTCCTGTGGCCAAATATTTTTACACATTGACCCACTGTATAATTTCATCTCACATTTAATGCAGTAGGTATCAGGAACTAACAGTTTTTATTAATTAATTAATTAATCAGCATATTAGAATTATTTTTAATGACAGCTGAAATCAAGTTTGTACCATCAGGAGTAGATTACATTTTAAAAAAATATGAAAATACTACTGTTACCTTGAATAATAATATTTCACAAGAATATTTCTATATTGTATTTCTGTGACTGTCTAGCAAACTGGCAGTGTGAACAGTAAGTTGAGTCAAGAGGAAGAGGAGCTCGAGAGTCTGAAGACTGAGTGCAACGATGCTGGGTGCAAGATTCAGAGTCTGCAGGCCGAAACCGAATCTATTAGAGCTCTGGTAGGACAACCTTCTCTAAGCAAAGATCATAAAGCGCAACAGTATTCAATACCCTAGACTGAACTATGCATGATCCCTGCAGAAACGAGGCCTGGAGAACGCCCTTAGTGATGCCAAGCACTGGCATGACATTGAGCTCCAAAATTTGGGATCTGTTATCGGAAAGCTGGAGGCTGAGCTCAACGACGTTCGCGGGGACATCGAGCAGCAGCGCCGTGACTATGAAACCTTACTCAACAACAAGATGAAGCTGGAGATGGAGATCGGAACATATCATGGAATCCTGGATGGAGAGGAAAGCAGATTCTGCTCAACGTAAGGCTAATCGGTTTATTACGGAAAAACTCGCCATTCATCAAAAAACTCGAATTCTTAGAAATCCTCTCTAGTTTCAGTTTCTGTGATCCCCGATCGATCTCTCAGATAATCACAATGTTCTTCTGTACTGCAGGTTCCCCGGCGGTTCTTCAGTCCCAGAGGGACGAACTGATCCCACACCTTCCACATCTCAGCTACAAAGCAGTCCACAGGCTGAAGGTACTGTTTCCATCTACAGAATATTGTATTCAAATTTATTTATTGTATTATGAATAATAGGCTTAATGTTAAGATTAAACATGTTTCGATGTTTTTTGTCAGGTTCTAATGCTCCTGGTGCTCCAGAAGAAAGAAAGCTGGAATGACATATTTTATTAATCTTTGCAAAAAGCTTGATTTTCATTTGTTTCTCCTCGCTTGTAATTTACACCATCTATATACTACATGATTACCGTGCAGGTTAGAAATAAATAAAAATATAAGGCAATAAAAATATGCAGTCACACAATGCCGATTTTCATTGAGCGTTTAGCTAAGACTTTATATACAAAGGCTACCCGGTTGTTTGACACTGTCCTCTATGATTCCACATTCTCATCCTATGTGCCTATATCCTATTTTACTCCCACGGGTAGCAAAGCCATAAATGATAGAGTGGGAAATACGAATAATTGACTACGGTCAAAACTGAAGCTCCTTAACACGATAATAACACCTTGCGGTTATAATGACATGTCTATGAAACAGCCACTTAGACGTTACTTCAAATCCATGTTATCGTTCTGAACTATCATTTCTTTGTTTAGGAAATCCTCAAATAGCAAGTTTACCGAACACATGAGTGAAAAAAGCTCAATGCTATAGCAAAAGTCAATAGGTGACTGACATTTCTGGTACAAAAACAAAACCATATTTTAAACAAAAACAGTCACACATTTAAACTAATTTTACTGAAAATTTATTGAATATTAAAAAAAAAAAAGTGCAGTCATGCAACATTTTTAGAAGAGAAAGTCTAGAATAGTATACTTAAAATATAGATAAAAAAAAGATTTCCAACAGAAACTAAAACATATTCATATTTAGGGTTATTCATTCAGCAGATTTCATTTCTCTGGTCTCGTTGGGTCACCAATGACAGAGAAGCACCCAGCACAGTAACGGGCCGGTTTCTTTGTGTTAGCAGAACTGGCTCTTTTCAGACGAAATCCAAGACTGCTGACCCCCACGTCCTACGAACATCAACACAGCTTAATATTCCACATACAAACAAACAAGTCTGATTATGTCACATCATAAACACTCTTCTCACCTGTGAGTTTCCTAGCGTTACACTTTCTGACGGCTGTGGATCTGATGGTTGGATCAGTACAGGTGTCTGTAAAATAAAAAACAATACATCACATCAGTCACAGTTAGCGTTTTCAGTACCAGACAGTTGTAATTATATATATATATATATATATATATATATATATATATATATATATATATATATATATATATATATATATATATATTGTTTTTAAAAAATATTTCTTATACCTTTTGTAGTGGCTCCATAGGAAAAGCAGCTGAGAAGTTCAGCACGGAGATGAGCAGCAACAGCAGCAGGGCTCTTTTCACGTTCCCGGTCATCTTCAGTCTCAGACTAACGTTCAACAGACAAGCGCCTGTTCAATTAAAACACCACTCAAAGGGTGGGACCCGAAGCTGTTGTGCGTCACAGAGAAAATTACGGCACAGGGCGGCATTGTGTCCTTAAAATCAAAGTTTATTTAAGACATTTAGGAATTACGTGAAAAAGAGTATTTTAGTCCCACACAAAAGATCTCAATAATGCCGTTCCTTCAGGTTTAATGGAAATGTTTTAAAAGGTAACAGGGCGGCAGACTTGATATTTGTCCCTGTTGAGCTCTCCCATCTCAAACGGAGGTAGCCGAGGAATATATTCAAACACATACAGAAATGTGATCCATATATATATTAGATTTCTGTAAAACGTAAACTTGATTCTCATTTATGTGACCAACTACCATGTGCGATGCTATAAAAAGAGGAAAGAAAATACAGCTACTAATAAATTAAAATTAGAAATACTGCATCACAATCGGAAGTTAATACAAAATAAAATCAAAAAAAATATAATCAGCAGAGAAATGCAGTATTGGTAGCATGAGAAGAAAAATATAAACCGTGTAAAAAAAAAATTCACAGTCAGTAAATCTAATTTCAGATGTGTTATTTGAAATTAAAAGCATCGAGTTGAAAATGTATACTCCTACAGAGTCATAAAACATAATTTGGATTTTTTTTTGCACAAAACGTGCTCCATTTAAGTCTTCGACACTCATACTTCAATAAGAGGATGTGAAGCCACTATAGTGAATAATCCTGAAAGCACATGAGCCCTACATCACTTTCACTCTCCCTGGTTATGTGTGCTGGTTCTCAAAAACACAAAGGAAAATTGAAAAAAGTAAAAGCAACATGTGGGACTGGATGGGTCCAGGAATACAGAGCTGGTGATCGGTCATCCCCAAATTGCTAAAGATTGACGTTTTCTTTCAAATGTAAGAGAATTCAAGTCAATAAAGTGGTGAAATCAAAAAACAGTCCCATGTAAAGTGTACGTTCATGGCACATCTAGCAGATGTTTTGCACAGACACATAAGAGGTCGGTTGCTCACATTAAATTTCCATTAATATCCCAAATACATTAAGATAAGTACTTCTAAATAAGAAATATTCTTGATAAAATAATTAAAAACAAGTTTATCCTTATTAATCATACCTTCTTGATTATACTCTCCCAATTATGGCATGGGTTAACAGTGGTTAACTTTCACCTGTCTAGAAATCTAAATTGGCTTCCAGTTTAGAGGAACAAAATTACAAATTTATATGTATATATGATGATATTCCCCAAAAACCGATGCTTTAATGGGCCCACAACACACACTACCTGATAACAGTGCAAAAGTGTGCTTTTTAGCAGAAGCGTGCCCCATTTCCTGTAAATGTTTTCAAAGTATGTATGAATTCTACATTTGGTTGTCAAAAACACAGGATTAGATCACCATTAAAGGTGTACTGGCATATCTGCTTCAGGCTTTTGTAAAAAAACAAAAGCCTGAATAATAGTACCTCCGATACAAACATGTTAACTAAGGGTCATGAATGCATTTAGTTTGACCACAGAGTACAAAAACCTGTTTTTTTTAAATAATTGAAATGTCCTTATGGGCTGAGGGAGATTGTGGCGTTAAGCAGGCTGTAAGGGTATACAGCCCACCCCTACCCCACCTTCGTGGCAAACCATCGGTGCCATAAATGTCCAGCGGTTCGTTTCTGGGTCATACATTTCCATAGAGCTGAGATTGGACTGTCCGTCATAACCTCCCACTGCATAGAGTCGACCACAGTTGGCCACCAGAGAAATGCGGCTGCGTCGAGTGTTCATGGCCACTAAGTGGCTCCACTGATCCGCTACGGAGCTGTACACCTCTGCTCCACTGAGGAAAGCAGAGCCGTCGTAACCTCCTGCCACGTACAGATTGCTGCCCAAGGCTGCAGCGCCGTGACGACAGCGCTTGTTTATCATTGGAGCGACAGGGTGCCATAATGCAGTGTGATGGTTGTAGTACTCCACCTAGTGGCAGAAACATCAAACAACAAAACTGTATTTATACAGTTTCAAAATACAGTAAGATTTCGTAGCTTAAAAGTACAAACTGCAGCCTGTTGAAATGATAATGTTTACTTACCGTGTTGAATATTTGCAGACCATCATGCCCACCTGAGACATATATTCTGCCTTCAAATACAGTAACACCAGCAGCACTGCGGCTTGCGCTCATTTCTGTAACTATCGTCCATCTGGTAAACAAACACACATAAACACATGAAATCAGATGCATTCTGATTCCAAAGAAACCTAAATGGATAGTTTATTATTAGTATTTTTACGAAAAACAGAGCTGTAAGATTTCCAACACTGAAACCAATTTGCTATTGAACCCATCTTTATTTAAAACGTGAAATATGAATATATTCATAGAAAAATTATACAAATATATATGGCATTTGATACGGAAACTTCTTCAAGTATTCAGTTACTAATACTTTCATTTTACATATCCGTTTATTTCAAACACATAAAAAGTAACATTAAAAAGGATATATAACCATAAATCCAAGTTGTAAGTTGGCAATAAATTTAGGAACAGAAAAACAAATCATTACCAAAGGAAAAAAAATAATTTTACCAGCTTCGTTATTTAATAATAGCAATTTTATTAGATTGCATTTACGCTTTGCATTTGCTCAAATATTGAAGACAGTGTAATACAATCTTCTGAATTAAATATAGTTTGGCCGAGATTAAATAATCATTTAATTGGTATTGTGTGTGCACCAACAATTGCCAGGTTGTTGGCGGTCTCTGCAATCTAGAAAGTATAACCACATAATCATAATAATCACAAGTAACGATTTGAAATTAATTTGTATGATGTTAATGTAAAGGGTTTTTTTTAATTATTAATGGTCACTTTTACAATATAAATCAGTCTGATGGGGACACTATTATATTCTGAATTTTAATGTGTATTATGCATGTTAGCATATGTTAAATAGGTATTATTCAATATTACCATTTTTGATATTCTTATATTCTTGCTCCACATTGTTATTATATATGTATTTTAAGTTCTTTTTCGTTTTTTAAACAAAATATTTTCCCTTCCTAATTACTTGATGTACAAATTAACGTAAAATGACAGCCCAACATTAAAGCTGAATTTTATTTGAATAATGTATAGCTTACCTGTCAGTCTCTGGAGAATAGCACTCGACTGAATTCAGAGAGGATTTGCCATCATATCCACCACACACATATATATGCCCATCAACTACGACTGTTCCCATTGCGCTAATGCAGAACCAAGAGAAGGGAAAAAAAAAGCATCAGATATATTCCACATATACCAAAAACTCTTTGCACAAAAAATGTTTGCACTGAACAATTAAATAGCTTTTCAAAGAATATCAATATTAATATTAAATACGACAATTTTAGAATTTCCTACCTGCGCTGAGTATTCATGCTTGCAACTTTGGTCCATGTGTCAGTTTCTGGGTTGTAAACCTCGACGGTTCTAAGCCGTGATTGGCCGTCGTAGCCACCAATGGCATAAAGCAGCCCGTTCACGACAGCAACGCCCACTCGACTGCGGGTTGTGCTCATAGGCTGGCATCGCTCCCAACAGTTTCCAATTGGATCAAATACTTCCACGACATTTAATGAGTCACCTGTGCATAAAATATTGACTCAACAAAACCTGACAATGTAACTGGCACATGAGATTTTTAAAAGGACAGTGTGAAGAAATAGATACCAGCACTATTGAGGCCCCCAACTGCATAGATTAAGCCTGCGATGGATGTGCAACATCTCTGTCGGGTCTTGTAGGCTGGGAGGTGTGGCCTTCGCTCCGGCATCAGATGGTAATCTTTAGCCTCATCAACAAGGTCCCTGTTAGGAGTAAAATTCAAATGCATTCCAAAAATGATTTATCCCAAATTCACAAGTAGTATTGCTAAGAATCTTACAATCTCTAAAAATGTTTATCTTTATTATTACTATTAATAATGAAACTATTGTCTACATTTGGATATGAAAATCAAAAACTCTCTTCAGAGATTGTGTGTAGAAAATATGCTTTCTAAAAATTTGCAGTGTATAATAAGTGTATAATATTTGCTTAATTAGCACTAATAAATGGCTAATACTGTAGCAATATGCATGCTAATAAGCAACTTATAGATGTAACCGTAAAAAGTCTTACCAAAATTATTTATTATATATAATTATGGGTCATATGTTATCTTAGAAGGAAATGTAAGATCTAAGTAACTTGCCTGCATTTGTGGCAGCAGCGTACAAGCTCATCTTGTTGGACTCGGTCAGCAAGGAACTGAGGTCGACAAAGAGGCAGACGGGTCTTGGACATTAGCTCTGGTAACCGTGTCTCCCGGTCTTCACGTGAATGTCGTACCCAAGCAAGTACGGCCTCAAAAACCTACGAACAACAAACAAGATCAGGTTTTCTTTTTCGCGTCAAAAGAAAATACCCGAAACTACGACGCCACGAATGTGTGATATATCTACATCCGTTCTTGCCGTTACAATGTCTGTAGTACCTGCTCCTCTGCTTGGACGTTGAGCTCATCACAGCCCACAAGCTCAAGCACCTCCTCCGGCCGAAGGGTCAGGAACTCCTCAGACATGGAAACCTCTACAAAGTGCTGGTGAACGAAGCTGTTGGCTGCATCATAAAGTGTGGTGCACATCATGGTTTCTGCAAACTGCCGTACACCAAGGCAATTCTTTGGATGCAA
Organism: Puntigrus tetrazona; assembly: GCF_018831695.1. Taxonomy (NCBI): domain Eukaryota; kingdom Metazoa; phylum Chordata; class Actinopteri; order Cypriniformes; family Cyprinidae; genus Puntigrus; species Puntigrus tetrazona. The sequence goes on along the minus strand of NC_056700.1, from coordinate 15,218,035 downwards.
CCTGTAAATTAGAAGTAAGTGGGAACAATGGATCCTCTGTGCATGTGAAACGAATCACTTTAATACCATAACCTGAGAGAGGCCTGTCACACTTATTACTTTAATGGTCTGGTATGCTTTGCTAGTTCCACCGAATTTAACTGAATTTAACTGTCGTAACCAATTAAATTCAGTGGAACTAGCAACCATAGTAAGTTGTTTTTGGTAAACATACACCCGATTGTGATTTTGTGATTTTATCATCATTATTTAATCGTATCTATCTATACAAACTATACACATTTCTCAAAATTAAGGAACCAGTAATCTCTTACAAATCTCTTGCAAATATTTGAGTAAAAATATGATTCTTGGTCATTTAATTGGGTAACACTTTAAAATGAGGTTCATTGGTTATTTCATAGTTCATTACTTAACTACATCAGTTAACATGAACTAAGATGAATAATACCAGCATTTATTAAACTTAGTTCATGTTTATTTCAGCATTTACTGATGCATTATTAAAATCACAAGTTGTTTGTTAAAATTAGTTAATTCACCAAGAACCATGAACAATGTATTTTTATTAACAAACATTAGCAAAGATTAATGAAAAGGATAATAAATGTAGTGTTCATTGTTTGTTCATGTTAATTAATACATAAAAATTATACCTTATTGTAAAGTGTTACCTTTAATTGAATTGAAAATGACTTTTTTTTTTTTTTTAAACAGAAGTCTGTACAGTCACTTTTGATTAATTTTAATGCATTCTAAAAGTAATTTCTTTTAGAAAAAAACACTGACCAATGAACCTTTTTTTTAGTTATTTTAATTTTACCTTTGTTGTAAAAAAGTGCAGCAGGCATCTTTGACATTTTGAAGCTGCAGGAAACTGGCCCCTATCAGGAGGGCCTGGACGTTTTGCTGGTCTATGGCTATGTGTCCGTTGTAGGCAAAGTTTATTAGGGCTTCAAGTGCACTGTTTAGAGGCAAAAAGGAGATAAAAACTTGTAAATGCACATTCACAAACAAAAGACAGCGTGTCTACAGATCTCAATTGTTCCTTTTGTATCTTCACCTGGGGTCCATGCCCTGCATGACAATTTCATCCTGTTTGCATTCCACCATGTCATTGGTGAACATGGCATGGAAGTATGGAATAGAAGCAGCAAGGACTATTCGGTGAGCACTGAATTTGTGCTCTCCTACCTGCATAAACACAAACAGATACCCAAATCTTGATCAGAAATCATTTCACATACGCATACGAATGTCCCGGTTCAAAGTTGATAATTAATCAAGTGCCATCAGTACAATTTTCAATGCCAATGTGTAAAATGAGCAGTTTTGTACAACTAAAAATAGCTGGACGTGGATATGACTGGAAGCTAGACCCATAGAATTTACAAATGCCCTGCCCGCTCTTAGAAAAAAAAACACCATAATCCTCAGCATGATCTGTAGTTTATGTCCTACAAGCCAGCTGTTAGCAAAGACATGCATACAGCAGATCAGGTGAAAGAGATAAAGAGGATTATTGCTCTCTGTGACCCACATAAAGGGCTGATGATGCAACAGTTAAAACACAGCAGCAGATCAGAGACTGAGCACAGCTTTCATTATCAGTGCTATAATGAAACATACAATATGTATATGTATGTACTATACAATATATGCTACATTTATATTGTATAATACACACACACATAAATATATACACATAAATTTTTACATTTTTAATGATTAAAACGAATAAAAATATGAATGTGAACTGACATTATATTTCTTGTTTATGTTATGTTATTACCAAAAATTTGGTCTTGGAAAACCTGCATGAGAGATTTTTCAAAAATGCAATATCTAGACCTACAAAAGGTAACAGAAGTGTATTTTTTATATATATAGTTATATCAAGTCAAGTTATATATAGTTATGTCAAATATTCTTATTGTGTAGAAATTGCTACTTAGGAGTTAATACGTTATATCCCATTATCGTGACTCACAGATAACAGTAATTAAAAAAAATAAAAATAAATTCACTGGTAATGAAGAACATTAGGTTCTTGAAACTTTTGTAACAGACTGCAATTTATTGTAATTTCACCTAGTCCCAATTATTGCACTAATTTGTTCGTTTAACATATTATCACTTCCTAGTTTTGTAAATAAAGAAGTACTCAAAATATGTCTACATGGGTACATTGCCTTCGAAATTTGTCTGGGACCCTTGGAGTCAAAAAGGTTGAGAGCCACTGAAGGACTTCACTTTGTATACAGATTGTAGAAGTATTAATGTGCTTTCTGTATCCGAGTCTGTTAAACTCTTTAGAAAATATTTTTATCAGAGAATTGATAACAAACAGCAGGCGATATTACAAAAAGCAGCCCACATTCATTCTAATTTGTCAGTCTAAAATAATTATAATAACAATAAAAAAACACTAAATGGCAGAGCTAAAAACTGTTGTTTAAAAAAAGTCAAAAAGCGCTGCTTATATTGGCTGTCACATGTGTTCCTATTAAACCCAGCTTGACAATATAGTTCAACATAAGGAAGTAACAACTTCTTAACAGACCATAAATTAAACCCAAAGTCGTTTTTTTTAAAAAAAAAAAAAAAAAAATCTACAAGTTAAAATAATAATAGAAATAAAAGTAGAATTGATTGTTTCTCCTCCGTGTTTACTGGTTTATAATATACTGCTCATGTGCAGATGATGAGGATGTTAGCTACACATGCTAACTAAATAACACTAGAATAATAACTAGCTTCACAACCGATACAAAATATACACAAATCAGTTTTAAAAGCTGTCTCCAATGACACGCATTAACAAACAAGCTTACAGGCCTGAACACAGGTCTACCTTCTGCTAACAGTGTCTGTACTTCACTAGCCTCTCCCAATGCTGACAGCTCAGTGCTACTTGGTTAGCATGTCACTAGCAAATTAACCCTAACAAAGAAAAGCGCAGTACTTTTAGGGTAACGTCACACAGTTTTCCTTGTCGTCGGATCTCCTCCATCACTGCATATCCACGAGCGGGCAAATCGGCGACAGAAAAATGCATCAAATCTTCTAATTCTTCAAAAATCGTGTCACCCATCGTCATTGATGGACTGGAAACGACACTTTTTGTCCAAACCGAGACGCCGTAGGTTCAGCTGTATTACTGAGTGCCCTCCACCGGCGGTGTCAGTTTCCTATCCTGCAGGGGTCATATACAGCTCAAATCAGATTTATATGGATGTACCGGTCTTATTTGTGTGATTCACATGTACATCATGGCTTAGGTTGAGTTTAGACTACAGACCAGACTACAGTCCCTCAAAGAAAACCACGTGACAACAAGATACTGGCTGCATACTAATATACTAAGCTACTATTTCTGCCATATAAAGATAGCTCAGCCTTTTAAGACAAATAGTTAGCTAGTAGTGACTAGTATTAAGCAAAGGACAGTTGAGTTATAAATATTTGGACTATAGAATAGAGGGTCAACTACACAAGTATCTGATTATTACGTAAAAAAACGTTTAATTGGGCTATACGACTGTAAACTAATCATTTTTAATTATCAAAGTAGCACATCTACACGGCTGTATGCAACCAGTGTGGATAGATGATTGTTTAATAGACATTTGAACTTGATGAGTTGCATAAACGAATCATTGTTTACTCATAATAAGGATTTAACACACAAAAACAACACAAGTACCCGTGTTGGTTAATTATGTGTCAAATATTAGTGTTTTATTAGATATTAATTTGTAACTACATGATTTTACCAGCAGGTGGCACAAAATATCCAGTAACAGATGTTTGAACGTTCCTATGAATTTTTTATTTACAAAAATAAACAGAGAACAGACAGTCATTCTGGCAGGCATGAACTGGCAGGAAAAAGGGTTTTCAAAGCTGTTACCTCAGGGAGAATTTAGTAGAAGTGCTTTTCTAAGAAACAAAAATGAATATGATTTCAAGGAATTCTCCTGACTGTAGTAAAACTTTTTAGAAAGCAAAACAATGCGCAGAACAGATAAAAATAAAACTTTCAGGGTCAGTAATAATGCGGCACAAAGTGAGTGTTTTTATTTCCGTTAATTAAAAACAAAACATTAAAGAGTTGCTGAAGACCGGCACATTAGCAACAAATTCGATCATACTACAGTTGAGTTTGAGATACTCAACAAACATACAGTGAGTAGCCCAGGACACGTTTTTGGACACTTAAGACACTCTTAAGAACGTCTAAAGGTCATTGTACTTATGATGCAAGACCCTAGAATTAACTTCCCTTTTTATGTATGTATAAATTGATGTAATTTTACTTTTAATTAACTAGTCTCACAATCATTTTTAGGGCATGCTGTGTGAAGCATGAACCAAATTTCAGAGTCAGAATTTCATCATAAAATAGAAAAATAGAAGCAGAAATATTTTTATCAAACGTGTATTTGTACTACATTTAAAAATGCCCTTTGGTTTGAAGAACTGGCAAACAATTATTTTAGGTGTGTCTTAAGTGCCCAAATAGGGGCCACTGTGCGTGTTCCGAGAAAGGGTATTAAGAGGATGCGGAAGGTTTTCACACTTGCCTGAAACCCTGTCACTCCATTTAAATACTAGTTGCAACACTCGTGCAAGCCTTGACTTGAGAAAGCCTATAAATTGCATAAACAATTCACTGTTTACACCCAGTCACTAACTCAGTACAAAACCGCGCTAAACAGCACGTTAAGGCAACATTGCAAACGTGTATTGTAGTGCGAGTTATTTGATTTTGTTTATAGACCAAGCGCCCTCTGCATTGTGTAAATTACGACCGGGGTTGAGAAATCTGACGTGCACTGAATCGTTTTATGACACGAGACGGTGAAAGGACCGCTGTGCGTATCGTCCAAGCTTTACGGTAGCATATTAAAAAGAGGAAATTCAGAAAGCTCCAGGCAGCCAGTCGGGAAAGCTGGACTGAGATGAAATGATGCCTGTAGGTCGGGCTCTTTAGCACACTGAGTGTGTTTAGGGTGGACTGCGACCCACGTCTCACACGTACGAGACTGTCTGCCATCGGCAGCTTTATCCCTCTTCAAAGAATCTTTAAGGATGGGACTAATTTCACTGCAGCGCTGAATGTTTAGTGTCGCTTAAAAGGAACGCTTTTTGCAAATCGCGTCGCGTGTTGCCGCGTTTCTGAGCGCTTGACGACCGAACTGTAACTTGAAATCGTGACCAGCGATATTCGTCAATGAAACGCGTTTGCGGCTACAACGTTGCAGCAAGCCTCGGGAGGTCCTGCGTGCTCAGTTGGTCTTAAAGGAGCAGCCAAAGCAGCACGCGAGGGTAAAATGACTATGTCCGTCCCAGAGAACATATCGGGGTCCGGGGGGAAAGAGGAGGAGAGTGAAGATGAGAGTGAAATCTTGGAGGAAAGCCCCTGCGGCCGCTGGCAGAAGCGACGGGAGCAGGTACGTACGTCTGGAGGCAGAAGAAGCATCGCTGTCATTTTCTCGTAAAGACGATGACCGGACGAGACTTAAACGTGTATTTGACTGTTATTAAAGTATCGCAAGGGGATCTGCAAACGCAAACACGCAGTGTGGTGCGTTTGTGGGTGTCTTCGCTTTGAGCCAGTCCTGTTAGTTTCTGTCCACATGGAGAGTTAAACACTGGGGTATTTGAAAAACCAACGCGTAAATCGATGCACGTCTGCTTAAACAAGAAGTAGTTGAGTTTAATAGTTATTTGACGACATTTCAAAAGTGTTTGAGCTAGTTTTCGCCAAAGATTTAATGTAAACATTTGAGTTTACGTAGAGCCCTTCCCCCCCGTGCACGTACATCCAAATACACACGCACGCACATACAGCGAGTATAAGTTGCCATTATTTTTATTGGTTTGTGTTTCGTGTTCTTGTTTATTCTTCTGTTTTATGAGCATAAAGGGGCGTGTTCATGTCGGCCCACTCACGTCGGCTTGCGTTGAAGCGTTAAGAGCTCGGCTTTCTTTGAGATAAGTCACAGATACAGTATAAAGCTTATCAGTGTTGGCACACGTTCAGTCTATCTATCTTACAGGACACTGGAACCTTATAACCTTCTCTTTTAACCACACACTTCTCGCGGTGTTAACTGTAAAAGTCTTTTCGCATGCAAACGAATGCTAATTTAATTACTCTTTAGAAAATCCCTCCCACCTACAGCGTAAAATCTAATTGGTTGATTTTTACTTTTCAGAAGCATGCAGACCTATTGACTTCCAAGTAAGCTTAGTAAGCGTACTTATTAAAGTGGGCTAGTTCTTACATGTTGCTCTCAGAGAAAGTACTGTCATCAAGAAATGTTTTGATATTTCAAGTAATTTTTATTAGGGCAGTTTGGTGTTGTTTTTTTTTTTAATCTTTTATTTTTGAAATCTCCTGGGTTTAATATGTAATTATAAAGTAATTAAAACTAAAGAGATAAGCTAATTAAACTATTATTTAAAACTTCAATTAAGCTGTTTGAAATCCCTGTTGGTATTTAATGTGCGCTTAAAAGCTTGCAACATAATGCACTCAATTTATGTGCACATAAGTTTTCCATTTTTTGTTACAAGCTATCTTAGGTTTCTCAGAGGTCAAGGGTGAGTCTCAAGAGGAGGTGATTTATGTGTTCTTTTTCCATGACACTTGATTGAGAGAAGCAATAAAGATGCAAAATTGGATAAAAACGGTGGGACAAAGTGGCTGGAACACAAGAAGCAATTATTTCCTCCTTGTGAATAGCCTGTAAGTCCAAGAATGTTATTAGTATGTGGCCTGCTCTCTTATTGCGTCAGTGTTGTTAAATGGTGCCAAAGCACAGACTAAGAGGAGGACTGACGTGTTTCTACAACAAGAGTGAAAGTTTTGTTTGTGGTTGTGTGGTGATGTTTTCTTTCCCCAAAGGCTCTGACATTTAAATGGAGAGGCATGGATCATGCCTCCCAGCTTCTGTTCTGCAGGTTGTTTCAGAGCGTTTGATGCTGTAATGACGGGAGTTTTTTGGCTAGTTTCAAAACTCTTGCATTATTTTTTGTTTCGACAATTTTAATCTCTCGACATTGGTTGTTTTTGTTTTTAGGATCTTTTTGTTTGCTACATCAAAAATTGAGGACTACCAAATATTTAATAAAAAAAAATATTTTAAAGCACATTTATCCCATGCCTTAAGTTACGTCCACACCGATTCACGATAGCATTCTTCAGAATGAAATAAAATCACTTTGCAAATGATTACAACGTTAATGTCCTCCTTTGCCATTATCATTGCAGTTGGAGTAGTTCTGTTGTTCTTTTAAATGTATAATAATAACTCTTAATAATAAAATCAATTGTTGTTATAGACGTCAGATTTGATGTGACCGTTCACATTTCTGGGATGTTTCTGAATACATGCATACCTTTTTAGAATTTCAGAGATCTCATATTTTGCTTTTAATAAACAAATGTATCGTTAAATTATAATTAAAATCATTAAATATTTTTATTTTATTTTAAAAAGCGGTTTCCCTTTGGGAAACCACCTCAACAGGGTTTTTGAGCAGATGTTTACCGCAGTTCATCCTCTAGAATTAATTAGCGCCGAGCACATGTGTGTGAATGAGAAGCTCGAAGTGAAAATGACTCAGCAGATGGATGACGTTTTCCGGCAGCAGCGTGTTATTTTTCACGTAGGAATGACACAAGCAGATGCAGATGCAAATTGAAACCATTGTTGAGTTAAATTGGCTTTTATTGTAACTTTCTTTTTATCGGGATTCTGTTCTGACATGTGAAGCAGCAGAAATGAATTAGCACGTTTTACAGTTTAGCTGTAATTGAGGCGGCAGAATAGAGTCATTATTGGAGAGATTTCTGTGATCACAGCCAGCTTGGCATGGCTCTTAAACACTTTTGTTATGCAACTGTTTTCCAACGTTTTGCTATTTTTCAGAAGCCTTAATAAAAGTATCTGAGCAATTTCATCAGAAGAATTAGTATATGATGGGAGATAAATACATACATACAAGCACATGCAGTTCTATCAGCATGTCTGCGATTCTGGCTGCTTATAATATTGTATCTTTGTGATTAAATTGCCTTAATTCTTCAAAACTGTCTGTTCCCCGCCTTGTTAACGGTAATAATTCCATACTAACTCAAAGCAGGATCAACTGTTGCAAGGACCATATGTAAGAATAATGTGAGATTTGAAACAAGTGCATGCCAGTTTTTCAGCAGCTGTCTTCCCTAAAGTTTAAACCATGCTGTAATTAAACCCATTCCCAGGGAGTGTGCTGCAGTACATATTACACGGTCAATAGAAAATGGATTAAAAGAGGTTTTAAGACGGAAGTTAAAAGATGTACTTGAGTTGGGCAGATCTTCATCAGCATCTCCGCTTTGCCGTAATCTCAGCAGATAGCAGGTTTCTTGTCTGAACTAAATGAGCCGCATCCCAGAGACTAAAAAAAGCCCTGTCATCATCCCTTTTCGAAAGGCATCGGTAAAGGAAAAGAATAATTACCCCGTGAGGAGGCTCAGTAGGACTAAAGTTCACCTTGTCTCTGTGTTTAATAAGCAATGCTAATTAAATGTTCTAACAGTTAGATCTGTGACAGTTAAATATTCCCAGAGGCAAGTGTTTTTCATGGCTGTGCCTGCATTTACAACCAGCTTAAAGTTACAGGCACCCTCATTGACTCAAATCTGCATGCACTTAGTCATTCTGCTCAGCGTGCACTAGTTAACATCTCTGTCTCAGTTTCCCTCCCTCCGTCTTTCTGTCTCTGGCTCTCACACACCGACATGACTGATAAGACGTAGTAGTGTCTTTAAATGCATGTTGCCAATAGATTAACCTTGCCGATCCTCTGATCTCATGATGCAGTTCTCGTAAACATTGATGTTTTACTGGATATTTCACTTCCTTTAACATGGCAGTGCAATAGGAAATTGCATAGTAGCGTTTTGTTCCATCAATTTGCTCTGGCACTGCGTTTTTGCACTCATGTATTGTGACCAAAAAGTCTGTTCTGAACTGTATGAATGGTAAATACAAATAATAAAATGCATCTATAAACATGCATATTAGGATGGCAAAATAAAAGCTTGTTTTGGGTAGATTGATATAAAAAAACTATCATTTATTTAGCATGTTAGAAATATGTACACACACACACACACACACACACACACAAAATGTTTTTGACCCATAACAAATTTGGACCGTGGCTAATATTAGTGTATGTGATACTAATACTATCTGTCATATAAACAATAATATAAGTATTTAAAGTTGTTAGTTTTGCACTTAGCCATTTTTTCACCATGCCCTCACACTGACACAAGATTCCACAAACGTCTGTGAAAAATGCTACCTGCTTGAGGTCTCAAAGGTGAATATGCCTTTAAATGGGTAGTTTGCATTTTTCACAATTATTTCACAAGTCTTTTGTCATTCCTCAAAAAGAAGCAAGGCTTTCTGTTGGAGGCCCTCGTAGTGAATCTAGAGGAAAAGGTTTCTCTTAAAATAGCTCAGCAGGTCACTCACTTTTGAGAGATTCGACATGTCTTAAGTGAGTGAACAAAATGTTCCTGTGTATCTCAGGATTAGATGTGGAAATGATCCAGGTGAAAAAAACTTTGGTCGATGACCACTTTCTTTCATGCAAACTTTCACATTCTGGATAACACTTGGTTATTATGTATGATTCACGTAACTCTTGATTTACAGATCAAATAGAAATCTAATGTTTTTAGGTTTTCTTCTTTGCACTCTGTTTATGGCAGGGTGAGAGTACATGCATTGATCATAAAGTAGTAGATATCTGGATTCAAAAAGGCTATTTATGCAAAGTGTTGTTGGCTATTTTCACTCCATGCCCACTATTGCTCAGACAACTTATCACAAGTACAAATAGCATATTGTGTCCGATATGTAAATGTATCTAAAATGTATCATAGGGTTTTACACAATAAGATGCTATGTGTTGATATTTACTGGCACAAAATAAACTGTGAACAACCATGCATTTGTGTATATATGCTAATGCACATTTTGTAATCATAAACTGATTTTGCAAATATCCCACATTTATATGAATAGTGTAATATTTTCTACACTTTTCAAAACAGCTTTTTTTTTTCAACAAAGCAATACTTTTGCTTAACAAGAATGTATTTAAATTGATCAAAAATGAAAGAAAGACTTCTGTTTCACATAAATCATATTCTTTTGAACATTCTATCCATCATAGAGTAAAAATGTATTATGGATTTTACAAAAATATTAAGTACAACTTTTTATTATTATTATTATTGTTATTATTATTAATCCCTGGAAACAATAACATTATAAAACATATTAGCATAGAAAAAAATGTAGTAAGATTTCAGAATATTACCATTTTACTGTATTTTCAATTATATAATCACAGTGTTGGTCTACATGAGAGACTTCTTTCAAAAGCATTAAAAACTCTTTCCTATGCCAAACTGTTAAACCGTGTATGTTTAGTGTATCGTCTTAACTGTAGTTTATAATTTTCTGTGCCAAATATTTTTTTATTTGGATCGTGCCCTCTACTCCTGGTGTGATTGTACTGGTGTTATCAGACACTCACAGGTAATGGGCCCTCTCACCCATTGAGAGGTGATGATAAGGCATTTACACTAATTAACCCAGTGGAGAGGAAGAGCAAATTCATTGGGGTGTGTGTGTGTGTGTGTATATGAGGGAGAGCTAGAGAGTATGTGTGCCTTGGCTAATGGCCAGTGTAAAGCAAAACCAGTGAGCGCCATCTGTCTCACTGCATTAAGCCATCCATATGGTATTCTCTCTCTCGCTCTCATTGCATGTTCATTTGTCCAGATTCTAGAGAAGCAATGTCGTAGGTCTTCTTATTCTGACCGCTGCTCATCTTTCTCTGACACACTGTATTATCAAGATGCCTTTCAAAGCCCCTCTCTGATTTGTGTTTGGCATTGGGCTCTGGAATATTGTGCCAACCTCTTTCAAAGATCTCCAAGTCCCAGAAGACTGGCAGAGTTGGTTTCCTGTGACAGCCAGAGTGTTGGTGGTTGGTAGGAGAGGATTTAGATTAGTTCAAGGAATGTTCAAACCTTCACATTTTAATACAAAACAACGGCTTTTGTTGTTCTTTTGCCCATTAAAAATGACAAGTCGGTAATTGTCAAAATAAATTAGACATTTTGATTATACTTTTCCAGAGCACCACAATGTTAAATGATCTCTCGTTTTAGAGATTTATTTTGTATACTTGTGTATTACATTTTAATTGTATTGTAAACAGGAATGGACTGCAAATCTTTTTGCAGAAGTATTTTCTACTGATGTTAACTTCACATAATTCACATAAAAATAAAAACTCATTCAGATCGTTTCCAAACCCGTATGACGCACAAGAAGATACTTTAAAGGAATTCAGATCCAAATAGCATTGATTTGACCCCTTTGACTTTCATTGTATGACTAAAAAGGTTTTTTATCAAAATATATTTTTTTGTGTTCTGCAAAAGAAAGTCAAGAACACCGTTTCGGAAGGAATGTTGCAGATCTCCTGTTCAAGGCCTCTGTTATAGAAATTGTTTTAATACCCATTGTATTTCTGAGCCACATAGGTTTCTGTATCCCTTCTGAAATGTCCTCTTCTGCAAATTCAGTGTAAAACTGAACTTTTTTTAAGTATCTTTTTAAAAATCAAAAATTGTTCCATCTGTCTGTTTTTATTGCTTTCAATTGCAATTACCGTATTAGATTCTCTCTTTCCCTCAGGAGTTGGTCTGTTTAATTGTGCAAGAGTAATCTCCTGTGCTTCTTCAGTCAGTCGAGACAATGCATCTATTCAGAGATTTCAATTCAGAGACGTTAGATGACAAGGATAGGTTGTATGAACTTATTAGTGTCATGTGTGATACTGTAGAATTAGCTTTTGATGACAGCTTGAGTATTTCAACTCACTCATGCTCTGAGAATCCCAAATGAAGCTCATGTGACTGACTAGCAGTAACTAGACCAGAACTGTCAGATTTCACAGATACGAGATTTAGCTGGAATTTCATCCAGCGTTCAGCTTTACTTCCACTACTGGGAGTTAAATAATGCCTCAAATCATCCATAATGTATGATTTATAAGACTTTTTTTTTTCTCTCATTTTTTCACCCATGATCCTGCAAACCTGGAGTTGTGTTTCCTAAGCCCTGAGAAGATGCATTGATAAAATCCTAAAAGTCATTGGAAAAAAAAAAAAATAAAAATAAAAATGTGAATGTAAATTTTTGTACAGTTTTTGTAAAACATAAGCTAGATATCGTGCATGTGTAAAATAGAACTTTAAAAGTCGTTTATAATTTTTCATTTGTGAGTGAGTATTTTTCACGTTTACTTGACCTTGATATTTCATCATGTACTTGTGTTTCTAAAGAACTGGCATTGAGCAGATGGTATTCTTGATTTCATATATAGATTACACTGTGCCATTGTGTGTATGCTTGTGCTTTCTTTCTTTCTTTATTTTCAGATTGTCACAAGTTAAGGCATTCCTTTATCGCAGCTACACATGTTCATGTGCTACTCTTGTAATCTAGGGGAACTTTGCTCGGTTCTCTTTCACTTATCACTGGAACTGCAATTATGCATGAGTCCACTTTGTTTTAAAACGAGATTGTGTCTAATAATGGTGATTGATGTTGATCCTTCAACCATCCAGAAAGTTAGGAATAAACTATTTGTTTATCTTATCGAATCTAGATATTTTTGGTCTGGTTGCTGCAGGCGTTTCTCTCTTGGCACAGCGCTGGAAAATACCAGCTCTCTGAACTTTGCGACAGAAACTGTTATAAGAAAAAGAACCGCTAGAAGAGGAGACAAAGCTTTGGGTCCGTTCACACCATGGCTTCCCACATCTCCATCTTCACAATGCAGGGCATTCATGAGTCGTCAGTGTGGTGACTAACACTGTTTTGCGTGGACATCACATCATGCTTTTATTCTGTAATGCTCTTTGTTTATATTCCTCTCATCGTCCTTCTCTCTACTTCTCTTTTTGCTAAGTCATATGATGTCGCTTGTTACATATCGCACTGTTCTTTGTTTATGATCCTTCCAGTCCATCAGCATCGATCGCTCTTCGCATTAACCCCTCATTCAAAGCCAGAGCTCTCAAGTCTTCGATCCTACAAGCCTGCAGTGGCAGTTCCTCATTTCAAAAATGCCAGTCATACTCAAACCCAGTGGCGCGGTTGACCTGATCTAGCTTATAAAATGTTCCGGTTTATATAATAAAGTGATGCATTAGGCACCACTGGCCTGAATTTGTGCTTCTGGTGTACAGAACAATACTCATCTGCAGATCACAAACAGCAACCAAGCGCATATTTACAAAAGAGCGCAACCATAGACCGGCCTTAGACTCCTCAAATTCCTGGCTTACATTTTATCCTCCTACTTTCACGAACACACCTACTTTGCTCGGTTTACCCAAAAGCAGAGCTATTCATCACATAATGCTGATTTTGCCAACTCTTTATTTCATACGTGAATGCGAGATAAAAGGTTGAGCGCTTTGGGAGAGGGATGCCCTGAGGCAAGAGCTGAAAATACGACGCCTCTGTCAGCACTCTTTCTTTGGGAAAAGTTACACAATACAGCTTAAGCTTGCAGAGGATGCAAATAAAGCTTGATGAGTGTGACACTTTACTCGTAGGATTATCACATTGAGCACTCCTTTTGAGTGAATGCCAAGTGTGTCAGTCTCAGGAAGGCCAAACTGATAACGTGTTTTGGGTACATTTCCTATATATCAGTGGTTTTTATCCTTGTCCTGTGTTTGTGGTTTTTCTAATTTCCACTAACTAGATGAGAAGTGTTTAACCATAGTCATTTTTAAACCTGTGTTACCTGTTCATATTTAACACTGGGTTAGCAATTAATCCTGGTAGGGCCGCCCCCTAATAGTCGACCAGACGAGGGTTAGTCGATCAAATTTTATTAATTGCTTAGTTGCAGAAAAACAAAATGCCCAGGGGAAGTCACACAGTCTGTGACAAATAGATGTTAACGGCCAGTCTAAAGTAATACTTTGAAAGCAATGCTTTCTAATGATTTTAATTGGTTTAATAATAATCGTGTGATTAGTTGACTAATGCTTGAAATGAACGACTACTGGTCGCCCAGGAAAAACCTTAGGTGAGGACAGCCCTAAATCCTGGTAAGACTTTCATAAAGATTTCACACTGTAGCAAGAGTTACAGATTCATTAATTAACTCTTGAGCAGTGATTTTCACCAAGTCGAACTGTGACTGAAAGACCTCTGGTTGACCATTGTGTTCCAGAAATCAAAAGAGATGTCTGTGATTTGCTACAGTGTTTAACATAAATCTGTTGTAAATAGAAAACCTTAATGCTCTCCAGAGCACAGATACAAATATGCATTGGAGTCTGCTGTAAGACTCCAGTGCATATTTTAACTTTAACAGCATATTTCTATCTCTCTCTCACTCTCTCATTTCTCACTCACACACACACACACACACACACACACACACACACACACACACATATAAATCTTCCAATTTGGTATATTACAAAAATAGCAGTTTTCAACATGACTCAAACTTACCTTTCTAAATATCTTAATTTGTATGTTGATTCCTTGCAGTTGTTGCTTAAATATTTTTTGTGTAAACCATGATAGTTTTTTTCAGCACTGTTTGATAAATAGAAAGTAAAAAACTTTTGTAAATGTTATAGAACTTTTGTGTTAATTGTATTTATAAACATATTTATGTCTGTGGAATGACCAGGCCATTTCTAAACATTTCTGTCACTTCATAAATTGACATATTATGAAACATTCAAGAAACATAGAAGTGCCTTGTTTGCCATTTCCATAACTGGGCGGTGAACAACCGATGGAAATACCAGCATTTCTGCTCATCTTAAGCACCTCCTTAATTCTTTTCAAGAACTTTACCACAAGAATGCAAAGCAGCACATTTGTATCTCTTTCATGTCATGTCATGTGTTCATCTCCACCTCCAGACCCCTAAGTAGGGTGCCTTCAGGCTGTACTGGTGGTCTAGAGTGACACTGGCAGTTTAGCTAACAAGGGTTGCTTGTTTTCACATCTGGAATTGGGTCTCTATCCAGCTAAGTGCGTTACACAAAAATTACAGCAAAGTGCACAGAAGACTTCAGGTCACCGTTCTCCATCACAAAAAACAAACACCCCATAGAGAGAGGCTTAGCATTTGTACTCAGACAAGACTTCTAGTTGTGTCTGAGGGGCCCAATAGACATCTGGGGCTAGCAGGCTGAAATGAAGCACCTTTCATGATGATAATTATGTAGCTGGAAAGCTGTACCTGCATATAAAGTGCAGCTTCATCTAGGTATGCATGCCAATCCATTTACATTTTCTCTCTGTTAATCCTCTGAGATGTTTGATAGGATGTATAAGGGAAAATTGAGCATGCACGGTTAGATTTCCAGAGATGAAAGTAGTTCCACAGCAGAAGAACTTATTAGATTTCATACATTATGCAGAAAGAGGCAATACCACTGGAAGCATATCTGTGACAGACGCAGGATAGGGGATGAAAGGGCAGGAAATGAAGATCGTAATGTTTGTTTTCATTGGGAAAGCTGTGGTGTGGGTTTATGTCAGAAAGGATTTCGAGGCACAGAGCGAGAGATGATATCAGCTGGTTTTATGGGCACAGTGTTCCCTGTTATGTGGCATTTAGAGTTACTAACAACTTATTCGCAAAACATTGTTTATAAACACCCACACAAGAGAGACACAAAACCAGGTACTAAACACCACAGCTACATTTTTACTTCATTTAACAATGCTTTAGTTTTTTTTTTTTTTTATCCAAAAGATGTTTTAGGATTCGTAAGTGGACAACACTGGCTGCGCATTATGTTGTTGATTCACTGTCAAACAAACTGGCCCATTCATTTGAGAATCCGATTACACTCATTGTATGGTGGGGTTTTTTTTTTGTTTGTTTTTTTTTATTATTAATTAATTTGCTCATAAGAGTAATGATATGGGAATTGGATTTCATTGCATGCAATGTATATAAAAGAACCAGCTCAGAGTCATTCATCTGTAATTTACCGGTTGTAAATAAAATGTAAAAAAAATCTATGTAGTCTTAAAGAACATTACCGTTTTAGTCATATGCTTATATCAATAAGCTCCGTTCATATAGTTTAAACATTGATTTTTAAATGCGCTAGACAATAATTTAATAAATCCTAACATCCTATATGTGCGTCACTAGAGTGCATTCAGGTACAATATTAGCCAGACTCTGCCGCCTGTGATTGCACATAATTTAGAGACGCCAGCTGGGAAGAAGGACACTCTCTGGCTTTCAGAGGAAATGGAAAGTTTTTTTTTTTTTTTTTGTTTTCAAAGACATTCCTTGTCTGTTTGTGTGGCATCTAGAGAATTAATTAACTCCAAATGTAATTGGACATGCTTTTAGTGTCCTTGTGTTTTCTGACTTGCGTAACTAAGCTTTGCTGTTCTCAGCCATTATTAGTAAAAGTGTCATAAAACTTGTTTTGCTGTTGTTCCAAGGTTGATTTACAACAGTCAGTCCATTCAGTGGCCAATGTTCCACCTACAATTGACAATTGACAGTCAGTGTCCTTAAAATACCAAAATAAACTAAGATAAACCATCACAGAAATAGATTTTGGTGTGTTATGATCAATCGTGCACATTATTTGTGCTTGAAGTGCTATTTGACTTGATATTGTTTAGCCTAGTGCCGTTATGCCCTGACCAATTAAAAAACTCTTTGTTTGAAGCATACCAAACAGTATTATCAGTTTATAGTCATATGTTTCTGAATCCAAGATAAAGTTAAATCCAAGGCCTTTTAGAAAGCAGCTGCATCTCAGCGTGACTAGATCATGTTGTGTCTGTCTCCAAAACACATAGCTTGAGTTCACCAATCAGCGGGAGGGGAGCAAGTTCAGCCTATAAATGTAGAAAATAAAAATATGAAAACATTGGCCTTAGGTCTGTTTTCTTTTAAACAGTTGTGATAATAAAAGGACTGGTTCTGTCCAAAAAAGGCGGGGAATTGAACTGTTTGGAGAGCAAACAGGAGTGTGCCCTTTTCTGTATTTTGAGCTTCATTTACAGCATTACAAAGTCAAAAAACAGACAAGAATTTACAGGCCATTTAAAGTCTGTGTTGTCATGCTTGCTCTGCACAGCCCAAACCACAATGTGCACCATGGGAGAGTTGTGGAGCAAGGGGGCGGAGAAGGGGGTGTGTCCTTCTTCTCCTTCACAGAAATAGACATTTCCTGTACTAACAATACTAAGAAGTTGATACTAAAATATCACATTTGCAAACACTGTTAAAACGTTGTGCAACTAGAAGTAAATATTGCAGATATCACTTGCTAAATGGTACTTTGTATGAACTTGGCAGAGCCTGGAGTGCTAAACTCACTTTCCACACTTTCCTCTTTCTCCATGTCCTTTTTTTTCTGGTTTAGGTCAGTCAGGGAAATGTCCCAGGCATTGAGAGTGCGTACTTGGCCATGGACACCGAAGAGGGGGTGGAGGTGGTGTGGAACGAAGTGCAGTTTTCAGACAAGAAGGTTTTCAAGTCCTTTGAGGTAGGACCACGCTTGTTTTCCAACATCGATGTTATGGGTGGGATACTTAGTATGCTGCACCACAAACATCTGTGAAATGTTACTGTATTGGCATGTCATCGTGCTGGAATGGTGGTACGGTGACAGAAATGACGCTTGAAATGTGAAACCAAGAGTGGATGTACTTTTGTGTTAATGCAGGAGCGGATAAGGGAGATGTTTGAGAACCTGATGCAGGTGGAGCATCCGAACATTGTGAAGTTTCACAAGTACTGGTTGGACATGAGAGAGAGCAGGGCTAGGGTGAGACGCAAGACACACCTGGTAGAAATGAACACCTCTGTGAACTTTACCCTAAATTCAGACTTTCACGTTTTCTTCGATTTCGTGCCACACAGGTGATTTTTATCACTGAATATATGTCATCTGGAAGTCTCAAGCAGTTTTTGAAGAAGACCAAGAAAAACCACAAAACTATGAATGTGAAGGTGAGATGTTTTATCAGTAGTTGAAATGGAAAACCTGTATGAGGGAAAAGTTAGAGAACAATGCCACCTTCTGGCAGAAATATGACAAAATCATAAGACGCTACCTGTATTTATCAGGCATGGAAGCGTTGGTGCACACAGATACTCTCTGCACTCAGGTAGGACATTGAGGATTTCGTATCATCTGAACTCATCTGAAAATTTGCCGTTAAAGCTGAAATGTGTGAGTAAAATAAAAACATTTTCCTAGTTTAATATAATGAGGCAACTATAAGTCAGTAAACACCATGGCTCAGTGCTGCTATCAAAACATTGCTCTGTTTGTTTGAGCATCTTGACCATCCCAGCATAGCAACACTGACTCAACCAATGGTGTGAGTTTTGGGGCGGGGCTGTCTGTTTGTTTGGCCAGTGACAGACAAGGGGAGTGTTTTGGGGAAAATTTTTTAACACGATTAGAAATAACACATTTCATCTTTACAGTTAGTACTTTTTTCTCTTATTGAATGGGGAAAAATATTATTTTACTAGTTTAAACCTTTTTTTTTCTTGTATAAATTTTTTTTTTAAATGTATGATTTTTTTATTTATTTTTTTTAATTTCAGTTTTTCGAAGGGTGTTTTTTGAGTACAAGTCCTGATGTTTTACCATTTCTGCCTTTTTAGTTACTTGCATTCATGTGATCCACCCATTATCCACGGTAACCTGACCTGTGACACCATCTTTATCCAGCACAATGGCCTCATAAAGATCGGCTCAGGTTTGACAGTCTTTTAATCCTTTATTTTAGGTTTAACTCAAAACAGTTTGATGTTTGATCATTTTTAACATTAAATTTCTGTTTTTAGAAAAGTTAAATGTGTCTTCTTTCTTTCACAGTTTGGCACAGGCTGTTTGTTAATGGTAAGTCCATTCTGAGCTCTCTATGCCCAGGCACAAGAATTTGGTTATCTCGTCAAAAAGAAAACACAGACTGTACTTAGATTTTCTTTTCCTTCCTTCCTTAAACAATGCTTTGCGTATATTGGCCCAAAGTCCTGGCAGTTATGTAATGTAGTGTAACATTTCTTGTCAGCTTTCACAATCTAAGACATAAATAAAGAAAATAAGGCCCACTTCCCCCCTTCAGAGTGTTTATTTTGGACTGTATCCCATGTGCTGGAGCTCTTGTATATTTACTGGCTATAATTTTTTCCATTCAAATAATATTATAAATAACGTGTGTTTCCCTTAGTGTTTGCTGAGGCCATTCATGGGAATGTGCATCAGCATCGAGATGAGGTGCGCAACCAGCATTTCTTTGCTCCAGAGTACGGCAGTGAGTATCTGATGACTTTACCATATCACCATCTTTCTCAAAAAAATTGAAATCCAGAAAATATCTGGAATGTTCTTCATTTAAACACAGGCACATTTAGAAAGCAAAGAACATTGTTGTGCTTATAATTTGTAATACATAAAAAAAATGCTATTTAATTTTCATGACTTTTTTTTCCCTTTTCTTTTTCTGAAGTTGCTGCAGATGACTATGCCATAGATATATTTTCATTTGGCATCTGTGCCTTGGAGGTTTGAGAACTACTTTATTATCAAAAACTGCAAATTATAATAATTCCAAAATAACATTTTAGGTATGGCTTTTAAATAGATTTTTTTCCCCCTTTTAGATGGCAGTACTAGAAATCCAGGCCAATGGAGACACTGCTGTTTCGAAAGAGGCTATTGATCATGCTGGACAATCACTTGAGGACCCTCTCATGAGGGTAAAAGACATTAAGTGTTTATTTATAATAATGCAGCTCTGTTTGTGTTTTTTGGTTTAATCCAATACCTGCATCATTTACGCTGACAGGAATTTATCCAGTCGTGTGTGCGCACAGAAGCCAAGACGAGACCTACAGCTCATGACCTGCTGTTCCACAGAGTGTTATTTGAGGTCCACTCCTTAAAACTGCTTGCGGCGCACTGCTTTATCAATAACCAGTGTAAGTGGGACAAGGAAAACACTGTTCATCAGTATGAGTCCTCAGAGTAAAAATACTTTCGTTTTGATCTTAGACTTGACAAGGAAATTATTTCTCCTTCGATTGCCGTTTCTCTTTAGTTCTTAAACTTGTTTTCATTTTTCCAGATCTCCTTCCTGAGAATTGTGTGGAAGAGAAAACGAAATCTTTTGACCCTAACGGCATTATGGCAGAGATTAATCACCGTGACCGACCTGGAGTCCATCTAAAGTGAGTTTCTCAAACTAAATAGGAAGTTTCTGATTCCATTTTTTGATTGTTTCCCACTTTCCTCTGACATCCTTTTTTTTTTTCTTTTTTCAAGGTACTCTCACGTTTCTCCTCTGGAGCTTGATAAATTCCTTGAGGATGTGAAGTAAGTCACAGAGAACATCAGCTGATCTTAGATTTAGACTTTTTTTTTGTGTTCAAGCTTGAGTATTTGAAACCTCTCTTCTTCTGCGCGAACAGGAACGGCATATATCCCCTCATGAACTTTGCTTCCCAGCGGCCGCATCCTATCCCCCGCGCTCTTTCTTTGTCACAGGAACAGATGGAGACTGTGAAGACCCCAACCCCAGAACCACAGGAGACTGAAACCAGAAAGGTTAGAATAAGGTTTACGTTAGAAACAATATTGACAGTTTCTAATCCAAAGTAATTATGCTATACTTCAAACAAAGCTTTTGGAAGACCGATTCATGTTTGCCATTCAGTTCGTTCGCAGTTTGTGTAAATAAACAATGCTCAGATTCACAATTCATTGCAAGCTTTGCATAGTTGTGTTTGAGCAAAATACAAATGTTGGCGGACTAATGGAAAGTTCGTCCACATCCGATACTGATGATGAGGAAGGGTCATGGTGATCCGTGTATTTCACTTAGTTTCTTTTTCCTTTCTAGTAATTCCATGAAACTCTGTCCTCTTAAAAATCTGTTTCATTGGTTTGTGCAACAGATAAAAAGACATTAACTAACCAAATCCTTATGCCTTCATACAGGTTGTCCAGATCCACTGTAATTTGGAAGCGAATGAGGAAGGCACGAGAAGTCATGTGAGTTTAATTCATTGGCATGTAGTTTTTATTCAGTCTCTTCACCTAAAAAGCTGTGGACATTGTGCATCATCTATCCTTTCTTCCTCTGTAGCTCTCGCTCTTTTTAAAAATGGATGACAGGCTGCACCGGCAGCTTAGCTGTGATGTTTTGCCTTGTAAGTCCATTTCAAAACATTAAAATGTTACATTTATTTTTCAGAATAATGTGTAAAAGTTTTTTTTTTTTTTCTCAGCTGACAGTCCCAAAGATTTGGCTAGCGAGTTGGTTCACCATGCTTTTATCAGTGAGGTAAGCACAAGATCTTCTAACTATTCCTTTTAGTGGCATTTGAGCAGATAAGAGCTGAACAATAACAGTTTACACTTTGTGACCGTAGTTGAAATTGTTTATGTAGTATATTTTCAATTTAATATATAAATATACATATCACAATTTACTATATAATATATTAAATATACACATCACAAGGCAGTAATGTAGTATGCATTTTATAAAGGTATATAAAAAAATCTGTTCATATTTGCTGTGTGTTATTTTACATAAAATAAAGCTTATATAAAATAAAGCTTATATAATAGTAGTCATAAGCTGGGGTTATTAATTTGTTACGCGCTGAAAACCACATAAAACATGTAAGGTTTTGTTCAATTTATACAGCAGTTTACATATCACCCAACCCTAAGCAGTCCATCTGTGGAATTAATGGAAAATTAATAATTAAACATAACACAGTTTAGTCCTCTAGTGCAAAGCAAAGGAAAACACGGCAAGGAACAAAAAATGTTGTCACCCATTCTTGTTTAGAAATGTGTTAACCTTCAGATAAACTGAATAGCTTTGCTTCATGCATGATTTTGATCATCTTGTTCTTGTGTCATGCAGGAAGACTGCGAGAAGTTGGCGTGTTTTCTTGAGGATGCATTATGTAAGCACTGGTCAGGGACGTCCACCTCCCCTACTGCCATGGCTGTGATGTACTAGGTCCAGCTGGTCGCATAGACAAACAGAGATTAAAGACTGGGCCAGAGCATGAGGAAAAAGATATGGCGAGACATCTGGAAGAGGGAAATGAGACCAAAATCGCAACATTACATAAAGAAGGTCATGACAGGATGGCTTCAGAATAAGATGGGCCTGGGAAGGAAAGCTTGCACCATACCGTATGGTACCTGCACAAACTCCAAAGAGCTCAAACTGTTCATTTTGATCTTGAAGGCTGAATTACTGCTATCATCTCACCATGACGAACGTTTCCATCACTTGCAGAGGTTCTGCTTCAGTGCCAGAATTTTTTTTTTTTTTTTTTTTTAAGAGTTTAAAGGGTTTTTTTCATCCCTCCAAGTCATTGTGCCTACATGGCATAATCTATCCTCATCTCGCAAAGGAC
Source organism: Puntigrus tetrazona (assembly GCF_018831695.1). Classification (NCBI taxonomy): domain Eukaryota; kingdom Metazoa; phylum Chordata; class Actinopteri; order Cypriniformes; family Cyprinidae; genus Puntigrus; species Puntigrus tetrazona. Next base: position 15,195,454 of record NC_056700.1, on the reverse strand, counting down.
AAAATCTCAAACAGACAGTTTTGTTCCAGATAAATGTGTTATTTATTATTTTAAACAATTAATACATGGTCTTGGTATACATGTTTAAACGTTCAAGCAAGGATGTGCGTTAAAATGTTTGAGTCTACATTTCTAAATTATCTTTTTCTGTATGCTTTTACAAGCTGATGTTAAGCAAACGAATGTAAGGTACTATGACAAAAGTGCTCTTGGCACCTATTATACTAATATATTTCTATTTCTTTTTTTAAACTTAATTTCTTGCTCTTAATCTTGAATTTTTAATCTTAATCTGTTATGTTTATGTTGACCTCAATTTCTTTTTTTCATGCATATGGTAACTTTGCAGATGTTTGTAAACAGTGGCAATGGCTGTTTTCTTAAGTAGTACGTTACCATTCAAACATTTTAGATCAGTAAGATTTTGGGGATTTTTGTAAGAAATTAATTATTTTATCCAACAAGGGGATCATTAAGTTTATTAAAAATGACAGTAAAACTTTTACATTGGTATGAAACAATCTGGTTTTATTAAATGCTGTTCTTTTAAACTTTCTATTAACCGTAGAAGTTTGAAGAAATGTTTATATTTTGTGGTCTCCACAAATATTAAGCAGCATTTTGTTTTTACAATATTACGGTTTTACTGTATTTTTGATAAACCTCTTTCAAAAAATATTTTACAAAATCTTTCTGACCTCAAATACACATCTGATAATTTCTCAATTTTAAGCAATAAAGCAGAATAGCACTTCGTCTAGATGTCTTTTACCAAGAAAAAAGCTGAACTAAAGTCTTTAAATTTCAGTTAAACGTTTGCTTTTATTCATTTAGCAGAAATATGTAACCAAAGCAAATGATGCAAATACAAACAATTTATCATAAGAGCCTTTTGAGCAGCTAATGACACAGGGGTCCTGTTCATGAGTTTAACAATGTTGACATGGGATTTTTTTATTTGCCTTTTAAATGTGAATATGACCTGATCCTAGATCAGTTGACTGCTCAGAGCTATTTAACACATTTGGGCCAGGTTTACTTTTAATTCTTTCTTTGTCCCTTACACTAATTAATGCGTAGCGATAGCACACAATAAACTGACTGTTGACTAAATCATAAGAAACAATGGTTTACTTTAAGAAATCCCTCCATTGGGTAAGAAGGGCTTTTATTCTGTTTGGCATTTACATTTTACCACAGTATGTGTATATTTTATGTCATATAAAATGATTCATACACTACTTCGTATGTATTCCATATGGGAGAACTTGAATCATGTCAAGGCCAAAGACGTACTGGGTGCAATGCTGGCAAGTCTGGGTACTACATTGCAAATATAACATCCTGTATTTGACTGATACTTGCATATTTACAACAGTATTCATTCTATGAAAACATCCGTGTTGCCATGCCGTCCAAAGCAATAGTATCTGTTTTAGGGATGCTTTCAGTACTGTATTCTCCAATGGCTTTGACTTCCCAATATTACTTAAAAACATGTGCATGTCAGGAAAGGAATGCTTTTACAGAATTGTTAGTTTTTGTTATATTGGCATGGTAGTAAAATGGATGTATTGCAGCTTCAGAAAAAATATTACAAGGGATCTCCATTTATTCTTGCAAATTGAAATAATTCAGAAAAAAAGTCACCATCCTCCCATGCAGTGTTATGAGACTCCAATGTCTTGCAATGTAATAAATTTGTACGTAGATACAAGAGACATGAATGTACAGTGAGTAATAATTTTAATATACTCTTCCTCATTCCTGGTGTCATTTCTCATCTTAATCGAATGCATTAACCAGACTTTGGGCAGTTTTATTTTATTTTTATTTGTGTTGAAATTGTATACTGTGACATGAAATACTATTACATTAAAATAAAAAATTAACAATTTAATATGGCTGAATTTATTTTTTGTAACCGCTAATAATTAAAATAGATTTCAACTGAAATATGAAGTGTGTTCAGTCAGTTACAGTTGTAATGTAAAAGATAATTACAATATGTATTTTTACATTGTATTATGCCATTGAATACATTTTGTATTTTACCAGTTCTATTTCATATTGCAAAAAAAAAAGCAATATGAAAAAAAAAACCTTAATGCTGGATGATTACTAATAGCCTAATATCTATTATAATTGAATATGTCTGTCTAAAAACGTACTTAAACCAATTAAAACAAATAATAAATGTAATAAAAATGTGAAAGCCCAGATTCTCGATGGACTTACGAGATATCGCTTAATTAGAAATTTTAATTCATCTTTTGCAATCGTCTTGATGACTACACATATCCAAAGAAAATTGGAAATTAAGTTTTATTGTGCTCTCTAACATACATCATTATTATTATTTTTTTGTTATTCAACGAGACTTGCGTTCCTCCAATCAAAGCCTGATGTGATACACTGCAGCTGCGCGCCTCTTACCTAACGATCTCGCTCTCCGTGTATCGCGAGATTTCATAGTCTTCCTCGCCGTGGACGATAGCGCTGGAAGGTGTACTCTATGGCGGTGGCTGTTTCAGCGGTAAATGTAATGTTTTGTTCAACTTTTCTCTTAATATAAATAAGGTAATATATCAAGTGCATATAGTAATGTTTTCGGACTGAGGTTTCATTTAAAAAGTTAGAAGAACAGGGGTATGGCTAACTAGCCTAGCGCACCGAGAGCGGGATTTTCCTCTTTGGCCTCCTGCTGCTGCTGCGTGTCTTTTCAAAACCACTGTGATTTAAATCATTCTCGACTGACCAAGTCATTTCTAACTGTTATGATTTGTTTATAATATATTGTATACATATGTAAATATAGACCAGTGGGTGTAATACTAAATTTGTAACCCGCTCACTAGCTTTCTTCATTCGTTACATGAGCTAGCGTGTTAACCCGTTCACATTGTCCTCCATGAGCTGAACCAACTTCGCTGTTGCACGGCCCGCAAGAAACTAAACCCTCCCTTTTAATATGTTTACGGTGTTGAGATTTGTTTACATACACTATTCGCTTTTGATAAAAAAAAAAGACATTGCAGCGGAACAATTCTTTTGAGTGTCTTATTGAGTATCGTTATGAGACCCAAGATTACATAAGGCCTAATGGCGGGTGAGAACGTATGGGATACATTAACTTCATTCAATGCAGCTTTCTTGAACAGCTAGTCAGTGTGTTTATTTGATGTTAAAAATAACTACATGATTTGCTTGTAGGAAATTGGAGCAGGTTGCTAAATTTTGTTAATTTAGAGTCCGTCGTTCTCCTGACTAGTCTGTTTACAGACATCTCAAACCCCATACTATTATTTAAAAAAAATGACCCTTTTAACTTAAGAAATGGACGCAGTGTACATGAGTTTACTGAAACCTCTCTCTTTCCTTATAGACTCTGTATTGAACTGTAAAAGCTCCCCATATATAATCTCACAAGACACCCCAGCGGAGAGCAGGTGCTAGGTAAGGGGCCTATCCACTGCTCACCCGAGACCTCTCTTGACGTGAAAGGGGTTTGCAAAGTATTTTGAATGTGTCTGAGTGCTTTTAAATTATTGAAATATTACACACCTTTGATAAACAACAATCAGGCAACCTCTAACCGTCCTTTCTGTGTTGTTCAAGTGTCATCAGTGTATTTATAATTGTTACAGCTTTTAGGGAATGGAAAATTAAGTTTTATTTGCATAGTCATTACAGCAAAAGACATTTTCATTGTTGTTGGTGGTCATTATTTGACATCCAGGCCCGTCACACTTTACTGGCAGCTTAAGTCCTGTTATTTTTGTAATATGCAAATATCTTTGCACTAATATTTGGAAATTTTGTTGTCTAATTAAAGGAAAAGTTAAGCTAAAATAACTAATTTACTCATACTGATGTTGTTCTAAACCTGTATGACTTGAAATGTGAAATGCCATAGGAGAAATTTTCATGGTTATTGTCGTTCCACATGTCCATACAAGACTCGTTTCACACTTTATTAAAGGATGAAAATATCAAAAGCAATAAGTGCATCTTATGCCTAATGTACATTGTCTGAAGCCAGATAAACCATTATTCATTGAAGGTCATCTGCAATTAGTCTAGAAAAATCATAAGGGTCTGGAACAACACAATTAAAGCCGTTTTGTTTCAATGTAAGCGTGAATTGTAATTAGTTGTTAGTTTTTGTCAACAAACTTTTCAGTATGGTTTGTTTCTAGTGTTTGTAGTTGTAGTGTGTCCCTGTTGTCATGCATTTACAACAATTATATAATTTTTTATAGTTATCCTTATTGTGAATGGGCCATAAGTCCCTTTAAGAATCATTGTCTTAGAACAACGTGTCCTAAATATCTTAGAGACAACCTTTTCACCCCCCCCTGGATTTGGATGTCAGTTATCTCAAATTGTTGTCTCTCTCTATCCAGTTCTATTGTTCTAAGTAGGTTTGTGTTTTTCTTTTCCTTTTTTCCTTTTTGTCATTTCTCTCTATGTGTCGTCTGTGCTGTAGAACATATCTCTTGACTGTACTATATTTCCAAAGCCAATGGCAGAACTTTTTGGGTTCAAACCTCCTTAAGGGGGGGCAGTGCACCACTCTGGAGTTCATTTGAACAAAGGTACTTAAGTTTTCTTTTGTGTAGTAATCAATAAGAGGGCTGACTTATCTTAACATATGCGCTCTAAGGGTATATGGTCCTTCAGAATCAAGTATCTCAGTGTTTCCACTGAGGTGAGAAGTCACCATGTGGTATGAATGCATGGTTCCCCGTTTACCGTATTGTGAGAAGCCTGTTAATTAAATGTATACAACTATCTCATTATCAGTGGCCTTTCAGTTAAGTGTAAAATGTTTTTAACAAAGCCCTACGCTAAACTGAAGGTGTCCCAACATGTGCTGAGATGTAGAAAGCTGTTTTAGAGCAAGCTCAAAATGATCTAGAATCATGTAGTCATTTAAATTAGTTTAGCCCTACTGCTTTAATATTTTATGCATTTGTAAAAAAAAAAAAAAAAAAATTGAAATGGTAAAAAAATCACACAAGATGCATAATTTATGCTATACTATGTTCAATAGAAGTATTGTCCAGATTTATTGTATGACTGATTTAATTTGAGTTTGCTCTTAAACTAGATGGGGTTTTAAAGCTGTAATTTGTCCAGTGTGTATTGCATTCCAGTGACTGTCTTGAGTAGATGTGCAGTTTCGCTGCAGCTCAATTCATCAGGTCTGACAGATGCCTGTGCTCTGTGCAGGGAGGCGAGGCTCTGATGATGGAGAATGGACAGAGCACGGCCTCGAAGCTCGGCCTGCCACCCCTCACCCCGGAACAGCAGGAAGCGCTACAGAAGGTGAGACTTCCCCCAGACACCTGAAGTTTAATCCAGTAGTTAAATCCAGTCGTTCATTGTACCAAAGTAAAAAATGAAAAAAACATTTTGTGTGGTAAATGTAACTTATTCTAAATCAGTATTACTAACTTCCACTGGCTTTTACTTAAATATGGATATTTGTGCTATTTGCCATCTAAATTTAAATTTCCAGGGCATTTTCTTCTTTTGATTTTATAAATCAATGATCCTAAACACATTAAATGTGAAGTTTTATCAATACATTTATTTAGAGTAAGACACTATCAATATCAAGAGGAAGGGACTTTTAGATGCGTTTACACTGCAGAATTACTGCATAAATTGATACTAATGTTTAAAAAAATTTAATATACAAATATAAAGTGTTGGTGAAAATGCAGTGACACGTGAAAATAAACTGCCACTACATTGGCAGCTTGTGGTAACTCTTAATTAGTAAGTAATTTGAATAATCCCAGTTCATTAAAATGACAGCAGCAAAACGCCTCTGTGGATTGCTTGAAGACGCACAATTGTTCTACTGTGATCTTTTGTTTGAACTATTTTATCAGTCAATATTTTCTGAAACCTAAATTGCTTTAACTACTTGATAAATGAGTTGTTGAATAAAATCAATGTAATTTGCAATTGTGCTGATGTTTGGGGAAACGGGGGGAGATTTTTTTTTTTTTTTTTTTTTAATCCACTTGTCCTGGGCACGTGGACAAAATTCAAGGATCTCAAGATCTGACCATTTGAATTGGTTTGGAGTTATTTTAGTGGATTTTCATTTAGTGTAATGTTCTCTCAATTGTAGGCAAAGAAGTATGCCATGGAACAAAGCATCAAGAGCGTCCTGGTCAAGCAGACCCTCGCCCATCAGCAGCAACAGCTTAGCAACCTTCAGGTAAAACTGCACCAGAACAGGGGATAGCTATAGTAGTGTTAAACTTAATTATGCAGAATATATGCTGATGTCCCTCACAGCTAAGCCCAATTATGTAGCAGTTCTGTAACTGTATGTTTTTTTTGTAGTAAAACTGTTTGACTGTTGTTGTTTGTGGTGTTTCTGACTGAAAAAAAAATCTAATCATGATTCCAATTATAATTGCATATCGTATTATGTTGTCTCAATTAACTTGCATCTGAAAGTGGAAAAAAAATCTGCATGACAGTGATGGACTTACCAAGTTGATTTATTTTTCCTGCTAGCTCCCTAATTCCCTTCAGATGGCCTCATTGACGATGGGCTTTGGAGATCCCCTCTCGCCACTACAGTCTGTAAGTCCAACACAGTTTCTTCCAGTAATCTCATTAACCTTTACCGAGTCCTCTCTTTGTTGACATTCATGTGGTTGTTCAGTACACATGTATGTAATGGGTGGGAGGTAAAGGCAATCCAGTGCTATGTCTTCGGTGCCAGCATGTTTATTGTCTGCTGGTTCTATCCTCAATCACTGGAACAACCCTATGAATGAGTATATGCTTGACATGGTCCCATCTGATCATCTGAATTACCCATTGCAGGTTGCAGCACAGAGGCAACGGGCACTAGCCATAATGTGCCGTGTTTATGTCGGGTCTATCTACTACGAGCTAGGAGAAGACACCATCAGACAGGCCTTTGCTCCTTTCGGTCCCATTAAAAGCATTGACATGTCTTGGGACTCAGTTACATTAAAACACAAGGTCAGAAGTGTGTTTTTCTTTTTAGAGCCATATTGTATTTTTCCTTAGTTTCTTAACTTACATTGAGGTACTCTTTCTTCAGGGTTTTGCATTTGTAGAATATGAAGTACCGGAAGCGGCACAACTCGCTTTAGAACAGATGAACTCCGTAATGTTGGGCGGTAGAAACATTAAAGTGAGTACACCGTAAATATACTTGTGATAGTTGGTTTTCTAAATCTTGTACCTTTAATAATGTCATGACTTATTTGAACACTTGCAGGTGGGGCGACCGAGCAACATTGGTCAGGCTCAACCCATCATAGACCAGCTAGCCGAAGAAGCGCGTGCCTTCAACCGGATTTACGTGGCGTCCGTGCATCCCGATTTGTCCGACGACGACATCAAGAGTGTGTTCGAGGCTTTCGGAAGAATCAAGTCATGCACCCTGGCGCGGGACCCCACGACGGGAAAGCACAAAGGCTATGGCTTCATAGGTAAGCGGGCGGCTGCTACACCCATTCGGTTGCATATAAATGTATCTGACTGAGAGCAGTCAGTCATGGTAGAATGCTGTTCTCTACATGTCTCACAGGGGATAGAGAAGGGTGGGGGCAGGTTCCTCACATGCTTTCATAGTAAGTTTTTATTTCTGTTGTCGTTGTTTTCTTAGGCTCTGTTACGGACTTTTGTGCCATAAGTGCCCGCTGGTAATTACACAGTAACTGTCTCAGAGCTCTGGTAGATTAATGCTGAGTCCTATTAGAAGCTGTTGAGTCTTAGTCCTCCTTGTTTCCCCTGTAGAATATGATAAGGCCCAGTCTGCGCAGGATGCCGTGTCCTCCATGAACCTTTTCGACTTGGGCGGCCAGTACCTGCGAGTGGGCAAAGCAGTCACACCTCCCATGCCTCTTCTGACACCAGCGACACCGGGCGGCCTTCCTCCCGCCGCTGCCGTAGCGGCTGCAGCCGCCACCGCCAAAATCACAGCACAGGTGAGCATTCACACACCTCGATTATCTATTGTTAGTCAGGGAGAGAGAGTGAGTGAGTGCGTGCGTGTGTGTGTGTGTGCGCGTGTGAGCAGCTGCTTCCTTTGGCATTTAAAAGCCTTCCTTTTGTAAAGTAAGGCAGCGTGATTTTTAATTCGCTTAGCAGGCTAGAGCAGACACTTGGTGCTGTATGTGAGGGCTTGAGTCAGTTTAGGCATTGACTGGCATGAAGACTCAGTTATGACACAGCATTACTTATTTGAGACAGAGCTTTTACATGCAGAAAGATAACATAGCGTGTAAACTCCAAAAACAGATGGCATGGAATCTGTCCCAGCCGGAGAATCGGACAGAAGACTTCCTCAACTGTCTGGTAAATCCTTCAGGAAATTCTGTTCAAAGCACGCTGGTGCCTTTTTGTTTTGTGTAGAATATGAGTGTGGGGAGAGTCTTGTCTTCAGGACTTCCCAGTTACAGTGATGCTCATTGCTCTATAGTGTGCTAGGTAGAGAATGTTTACTAGACAGGCCATATACTTGAAAGCTGAGCCGTTTTAGTTGCAGGTGACTTTAAGTAGCACCTCTGACAAAAAATTTTTTTTTAGCTACATTATGCCTCATATCTGTAATTTGGGTTTTGTCCCACAAAATGATGAATATATAATTCTGGATGTCCTCATAAGCTCTTAAGGCTTTTCACGATAGTTCTTTTTTAAAGGGTGTGCCTTTTTTAGTATTTTAAATCTGGGATACTTTTTTGGCTTTTACTATTGTGGGTTACTTCTATTTTAGTGAATTTTATTAAATCTATGCTACAGCATAGATCATGCTAAAATTGCCATATTATATGCTACTAAATATATATTGTAAATTTGTATGATCAGTGATGTAATTGTCCTGTGTTGTCTCATGCTTGTCGTTCATAGGTTAAATTAAGCAAATTAATGCATAATTTCATAATTTTTGTAGCTGTGTCTATTGTATAGTTAATAATTTATAAAGATTTCTAATGATCCGTTTAGCTTGTTTTGTCATGTTCTTGACCTTTATTTCAGGTCTTGGGCCTAGTTGCATGAAAAGCCTGAATTGTTTAGGTTCACAAACACTATCAGAGCAGACACTTTAAACAACTTTACCTTTAGCTGTTAGCGTTTTGACTGATTTAATATGCATTAATGTTCCGTTTTTGTAGGATTTTTTTGTTAAAATGCATGCAGCCATGATTAAATACTGTAAAATAATTAATTTATATTTTACAATACACAATATAATTGATCTAAAATTCACAATTTAAATGAGATGCACTGAAATAAAATTTTGGCCAAAACCGAACAAAATGAAACTGAATACTGCAGTTTTTTGCATTTTTCACTGCATAGTTAGCCTTTTTTTTCCACAGTTGCGTAAAGCTTGCTTTTTACAGTTTTATCTAGCTTCTCAGAGTCGGTCAATTACAACTTTTGATTCTCATGTATATATGCCCATCGACCTGCATTATAAAAACACTGTTTCAGTGCAGATTTGGATTTTGGCTAAAGAGCAATTAGTGCAGCACTGTTTGAATACGTTAAATCCGTGTGTTTTAAGAAACAGACACTTTTAAATACTTTCAAACTGCCAATGTTTGCTGCATTAATGTATGCCTCCATTTGATCATGTCGTGTGACACAACACAATTGGTCTTTTCGTTCCTTTTTTTTCCCGCTTATTTTAGTTTACAACTTCAGTTGCTCAACATTCAGTGCATCCCTAATTTTAAACCATTTTTTTGTTAATCTGTTTTAAAACGTAGTTCTGTGTGTTAGCATTGCTGAATTTTTAGCAGCGGTTACTTCGGTTTTCATTGTCACACAATGAATTACTGATTTTCATCTAACACTACAGTTTGAAGACTTGTAGTTTTTTTTTAATTAACAGAATCTTTTCTTCAGAAATTATATACGTTTTAAAATGTATTGCCATAATTTGATTGCACAAGTGGTTTAGGGACAGCTGAGAATGTAGCACAAGAACACCCATGTTGACTGAGTATAATCTTTTCTACTGTGAAGACTTTTAAGAGTTCTCTCAGAGATGGTATAGTACAGATATTTTATCGCTTAATACAAAATATTTTTTTAAAAAGGATTTTCAATGCTCATTTTGGGTTATTTTCTCAAATGACAACTGCTGCTCTTTATCCAGACATTAAAGTTTACTGATAAGAACATTTAAATAGAATGGATGTTTGTCTGTGACCCATTAAAATTATTTAATATATACAGACACACACATCCCACAAAGCACCACAAAACTAGGGAGCATCAGTGCTCCCTGAACAAAAATAACATAACTTTTCTGAAGCATGAAACAAACCTTATGAGGCAACTTAAATCTTCTATCACCTGTAATTATATTTAATATTTTGACAAACACATGACTAGACAGGTAATGAACACACATAATTATTTAGAATTAATGTCTGGTTATAAAAACATATAACGGAAAGATGTTTAGAGAATAAAAAATAGAAAAATTACGTAGGTCATGCCTGTTGTTTATTAATTTCAGTCATGGCATTCTACAATATTGCCGTTGTATGTAATCATGTCACTGGAATTCTAGTGATCACTGTCCCAATGTGCAGTGTGTGTACACAATCTTCTGATTCATGAGCTAGGCATCCGATTGAGTGACAGCGTTTTAGAAATAAGCATAAGCATGCTTTTTGGCTAAAGTCCATTCGAGATTCAAATAAAAAGCACTGGATTCACTTTTTGATAACCATGTTGAGAATAGGGCTGGAACAACGCAAAACCATTTCTGAGATGTTCAGAATCCTTTGCGCTTCCTCTGGTATCAATTATGAGCCTATTTTGACAGCAGAGGGCGCTCCACTCTAGTTTTTATCCTCACATTCAAAGGCTCATGAAGAAAAGCGCTGGTGGGTTCAGCTGAGTCACGTCATTTCACCTTTAGCTCAGAATGCTTTTATGACTCAAGGTTAACGTGAACACAGTTCAATGTGAACACCTTTGTAATTCGCATCAACCTTTGTTAATCTTGTGTCAGGATTTGGAAACGAGCAGAGCACAGCCGTTTCTAAAGCGTGCAGCGCCATCTGCTGTTCAAATCTAAGCTCCGAATCGATTCCAGAGAAAACGCGGTACAGAAAATCTCGAAATAAATGCTGAATCTTTTCTCAGTTACCGATACAGCGTCCCAGCCCATCATCTTATACATTAACTGCCAATATACGCGTTCCTATTTTCAATAGTCCACAAGCTCATACTTTCAATTTTTATGCAGCTGGCCCAAGGCTTGTCTGTGTGTGCGAAGGTCTGTCTGTCTCATGTCCTGTCCCGTGTCGTGCTTGTCCACTCGTGTTGGTGTTATGTGTGCTTTTAACGGGCGCTGTCCAGGCGGTGTTCCTATATGTCCCACTCTGTTCTTCCAGGAAGCGGTAGCGGGAGCATCTATTCTGGGGGCAATGACCGCGGGAACAGGCCTGAACCTGCCTCAGCTCCCACAGGCCGTCATGGCAGCTCAGGCCCCAGGGGTCATTACAGGTAGGTGCATTCAGAAATAGCTTGTGACTTCATTATTATTTTGTCAGTAGTGTGGCCCTCTACAAAGTGTTTTCACTGTTGTGCCTTAACCGTGTGGTATGTCTTCAGTATTTTTGTTCTGCATGTGGTTGACTTGTGTTGTATAAGAGTGGGAGCCCTTCAATTGGGTGTAATTTGCATGAATGGTAGCATTTCATTTGGTGTTTTTGAAAACAGGATTGTTAGGAACATTTACAGGAGTCCAATTGAAAAATAATTACAAACACATGCCTGATTTTTTTTTTTTAAGCCCTTATTCCGCAGGCATGACCTCCCTCACAATACTTAGGGCTACACAGTGTAGGTCAGATCACTAACTTTAAGTGGTTGTTTTACTTCTAAACATTGTCCATGATCTCTCATTTCCACATTAGCTTAAATATGCACAATCTCTTTCTCCCTCAGGTTTCTGTTGTCCTACACAGTACTCAGTTTAACGTGGCCTGTCGTGGGACGTGTCCACTAATAGATTTCTCTTTTATTTTCTCTTCTCTCCTTGTCTCTCTCTCTTTCTCCTTTTTTTTCTCTCCTTTCTTCCCCTCCCTGTCTTTATTCTCCACATTCGCCATGACCCTTCCCCTTTGCTGCACACTGATCAACCAAGTTTGAAGAGGACTGTTTCTAACCCTTCCCCTCATAAACAAATCTCTCATTCCTATTGGCCAGTGAGTCTCTCAGATCCTGTGTGGTTTTTTTTTTTTTTTTTGATTGTTTGTTTTTTGGTTTGGTTTTTGTGGAATTGATCTTGAAGGCAAGCCCAGAGAAAACAGCGGTTGCGTCGAAGAGGGGAAAAGTGACCCCATTTTCTTATGTTTTTATTAAATGCTCAACATTATAATCACAGAGGCGCGAAGCAAACAGGTATAGAGGAAGAATGTTGAAGCACTGCCAGAACTGTCAATTTGTTTTGTTGTTTTTAAATGAATGATTTCTGTTAAACTGAGTTTTCTGTTAGGAATGTTTTTTTAAAAAATTCATTATTCAGTAAAAAAATGCACTCCTTGGTGCTGTAATCCATTTTTATTCACAGAATTGAATGGTCTGTTGATTTTCAAGTTTGTCCCACTGACCAAATATAATCCAGTCACCACATTTAACGTCTTACTGGAGGGGAAGAGCACTTAAATGCTAATTTTCTATATTGTTAATTAAGACCTCATCCTTGTGGATCACTCAAAACCTACTATATACTGAATTTATCCCAATGAATTCTATTTACAAAAAGAGATTTAGGGGTTTTTTTAGAAATCGTTCGTAAGGCTGTAGTTTGGCAAAATGCCTATTTCGCTCACATAGAGAAATTTTTCAAAGGTGTCTAGCAGAAATTGATGTCAGACCACAGTTAATACACTGCCTCCTGTGTTTCTGTGCAGGGGTGACACCAGCACGGCCCACGCTTCCTGTTGTGCCTCAGGTGGGTCTTGTGAACCCTGTGTTGGCCTCACCGCCGTCACTGTCAGCCGCTGTGGCTGCAGCCCAGGAGGCGAAGAAGGAAAAAGAAGAGGAAGAATCTGCTCAAGACGGCACGGGTCAGGAAATGCTCAGTGAACAGGAGCACATGAGCATCTCTGGTAGCAGCGCCAGACATATGGTCATGCAGAAACTGTTGAGGAAACAAGAGGTTAGTTCTCAGTTAATTCAAATAACAGGGCTCTACACCTTTCGGAAACATAAACGGCAGTAATGAACCTTAATGAGGCATTGACTCCTTAAATGGATTCGGAGGAGGAATGAATGCATTTAAATTCATAATGATGTTGATGGCAATGAAATTCATTACATTAAAACTGCCAGTAGTTAGCAGCATGTCATTTGTCTACAGAATCATTGATTTAATGGATTAGTTTAAAAGGCTGAATCATTCAGGTGACTCTGAATGGGTCATTGGATCTTTGGCCTACTAGATTATTGTTAGTGAGTGCAATGAACCAGTTTTTGTTATAATCACTGAAGTTGTCTACACTGAGCAATGAATCTTTTACACCGTAATGACAATAATAAGAGGATTTGCAAGCGTAAAGAGTTCGGTTCTTTAGATTAACCAATGCGTTCAATAAATTCTTTTTTAAATTAGAAACTTGTTGAAACATTGTATTTTAATTATAATCATCCCTTAGAATAAAAGTATTTATATTGTTCTTGTGACATTGAAACACTTTTCTGGATGCTCTTTCCACAGTCGACGGTTATGGTGCTCAGGAACATGGTTGGACCTGAGGACATAGATGATGATCTGGAAGGAGAAGTAACGGAGGAATGTGGGAAGTTTGGAGCCGTTAACAGAGTGATCATCTATCAGGAGAAGCAGGGAGAGGAGGAGGATGCTGAAGTTATTGTCAAGATCTTTGTGGAGTTTTCAGCGGCGTCAGAGATGAACAAGGCCATTCAGGCACTCAACAACCGCTGGTTTGGAGGTCGTAAGGTCATCGCTGAGGTGTACGATCAGGAACGGTTTGACAACAGTGACCTCTCTGCATAGACTGTCAAAAATACACCCTGCCATTCATAACCTTCTCTTCTCTCTACATCTCTCTCTTTCGTCTTTCTCACTTACACAGATGCAGCCACCAGCCACTCTTCCCAGTGGTATTGGCTTCTCTTTATAACTTGTAATTATTTTTTATCGATGTTGATATTAATATTATTAATGATCCCTTCTTGGGACAGAGGCAAGGATACGCTCATTTTTTTTTGTTTTTTTATTGTTGCTATATGTTAATGTGAACGACTGGATGCCCCTCTCCTTCCCTCCTTTTTTGGGTCATTTGTTTACTTCCCATTCCATCAATCAGATGATCTTCAAATTCGGTTGCTTTGTCATTTCCCCCCCTCTTATTGTTTGAAATATTGTCATTTAGTCTGTTATGATGCTCTTGGTTTCAAATGTCAGAACAATAAATTCTTCAAATATGACTGTTTCAATCGGTTTGTCTTTATTAAATTGTATAAAAGCCTGTAATGAAATACATCGGAACATACATTGTCTTTGGTTTAGAATTGCAACGGGCACTAGACTCTGTTAAAATGTAGTAAAGTGAAATAAAGAGTAAATGGTGGATACAAATGCAGCCACGAGTCAAGGGTAATATTTGCATATGTTGCTCTGAGTTCAAATCAAACATTGAATGCTTTATCGGCATATGTGTAAACTTTGCACTTGTACTCTTACAAGCAGATGGTAACCATGAGCATCAAATAAATCTCAAGTCCATGCTGCTTTTTTCAAATTACAGAATAATATCGCTCGTATTGTACAACCACACTGATCATGCAGCCTTTTCTGGATAATATTTCTGAATACTGTCCTTTTTAAACCGAAGTAGCTTATTTGGGGAACTGTTTTCTGTCCCAAATCGTATTTGCAATGCTAGTTTTTTTTTCTTCAGTTTTTCTTACCAAAAGTGTTTATAAATTGTCTTATTAAAGTGGTTAAATACAGCTCAGGCATTTTAATGTGTTAACACGTGTTCTTTTCAACTTTTTTTTTCTTCCAAAATATCTTTTAAACGATTTAAATTTCCTTTATAAAACCAACACAAACCCTCTTGTTTTCATGATCTCAGGGGAGGGCCGCTGCTTACAGAGCAGACCAATCACAGCTGCTGTGAACTGTGTAGACGTGATTCATAACTGATTCTAAAACAGATCAGAAAACAGCACAGCTCTTCAGTCGCTGGTCAAGATGAGAGGCATGCTGTTCTTGTTTAGTGTTCTGTTCCTGCTGGAGCTCACAAAGGGACAGAAATATGAGGATTTAAACGAACTTGAGAGAGGCATTGTTGACGAGGCGATAAAAAAAGCCAATGAGGATTACGGAAAAGACAAACACCTTGACTTTTACACCATTGAGAAAACAGTAAGTTATTTCAAACACAAGTTGTAATTTGTTGGTTTGTTTTTCTGTGCATGTGCCTTAAAATACATCATATGTTTAAGCTTTTATGTTTTAGCATTTTTATGCTAGTTACATGTACCTGTGTCTTTCCTCTTTATGACAGACGAAGAGTGTAGTGAATGTGATCCTCAGACCCACCTTATGTGCCAAAAAAACACCAAGTGTCCATCGGGAAGAATGTAAAATCCACAATAAGGCAGTAAGTATTTAATATCAGAGAATAACTGTCTAAATTCCTGCTGAAGTCACTGTATTAAAACTTTACAGTTTCACACATTTCTGTGGTATTTTTCTTAGCCCCAGGTCTCCTGTATTCATTGTAATGGAAGCATGAAACCATGTTTACTTCTCAGACAAAAAGAAGAGGTAAATCACAGATTACTACAGTAGTCCGTGGGGACAAAAAACACCATCATGATCCATCCTAGAGATATTCCTGCACTAAAAGGTTCTTTCTTGTCTTCCAGATAGAAAAAAAGATGAATGAATGTCAGAGTTCCCAGTCGGTAAATAAGCATTATCATGGCTCAGCAAATATAATGTTCCAAACAGGAGATGGACAGCAACTAACTGGATGTCTTGGATGCATCTGAGATGTAAAAAGGATCAAGACCATTTGCTACTGGCTATTTGAAAGATGCAAATATTAAAGAAATGTAACGCGTGAAGGAATGATTTATATTAATCGTTTAAAATTAATCGCAACTGACATTTCAGTACTTGCATGCTAAGATTCATATACTTACAACATGTACTGAATGTCCTAGACACTTGTGTTAATGTGTTTAAATATCAAGTGTAATTAAATGATGTGGCTAGATGTCTGTCTAAGAAAAACCATAACAAAGCATGACCTGAGTAACGAGCAAACATAAGAACCAATGGATGTATATCGTTGTGCTGAAGTCCTCCTGGCTGTGATTAAAGCATATCTAAAAGCATAGCATGGAGTCTTTCTTGCTCCTGCTAAGGGGAATACAGCAGGTATTAGTCAAATATTGTATAAAATATCTGTTCCTTTCAAAATGTTTGTATAAAGTGTTTTGAATTATCACTATTCCTTATTTTGTTAGATTTGTTAATTATCAAAACCAAAAATGCCCCTTTTCCGACAAGATTTTGATGTTTGACTGTAATCATGTAAAACATGATACTTGTCTACACAAAAATATCTAAACCTTGACAAAAAAAAAAGCATAAGTTTTTTTTATCCAGACAGCCCAAAAAATGGATTTTAAACGCCTTCACTCTGTTTAAGTGTGAAATATTGCATTTATTAAAAAGTGGTAGAGAAATAAAACTAGAATAGTACAATAATTTTCTTGGAGAAAAAAAACAATACATTTCAAGGCTTCGGTCACTTTAGACTCCTAAAGAATTTTTGTATTCTGAATATAACAATAATCCATGAGTTGAGTAACAAGCTGAAGTAATCAAAAACACTTTTTTTGCCAGTAATAAAGGGGGTGGTTTACTGAATTGCCTGTGTGAGGAGTCTATTATTTTAGACAAAAATGATATAATGAATCACGTCATCTTTGCCATGCACCTATGCTACATATATATATTTTTTGTGAGGATTTTCTGAATGGTATGATGTCCTCCTGTGATTAAAGCATGTTCAAAGGCATTGTTAGAGTCTGGTTTCTACCGCAGGTGTAGTAAAACACTAGATCTCAATTCCGAGTAATAGCATTTATTTTGAGTTGGCAAAAATGACTTTTTCGATCTCCTCTTAAACCAGCCGACAGGTTCTCACAATTCCTTTTTATTTCATGTATCCTTTATAGACACTAATGCCAAAAAATATCAAAAGAATTTTAGACAGATGATTTAGAAGATGTAAACCAATTCATTTTGTGCATTTTGAGACAAAATAAAGGCACTGATATATTTTAAGATAAGTTTGAGAAAGATTCTTTTAGTTAAATAAGCTCAGACTTAAACCTTTTCTGTGAAACCGAGGATCCTTTCTAACCATTTGATGAATCTAGATGATACATACAAAATTTGGCATTAATTGGATAAATATTGTTTAAAATATCTTGCTTTTAAATGTCAAAACATTCAATTGTCACTTAGGTCAATTTCAGTCTCTTTCTCTTTAGGAAATTGTAGAACTGAAATACACTTGTGCAGTAGTTCGTTTGTGATTATTGTCCTCTGTTTAAAAGTTTAACAGGCGCTAGATTTGTGGTAAATATGTAGTGAAAAAAGATGGTATAAACAGTGGATTCAAATGCAGCCACAAGCCAAGGGTAATATTTGCACAAGATGCCAAAATATGTTTTGCATTTTTCATGATCTCAGGGGAGGGCCGCTGCTTACAGAGCAGACCAATCACAGCTGCTGTGAACTGTGTAGACGTGATTCATAACTGATTCTAAAACAGATCAGAAAACAGCACAGCTCTTCAGTCGCTGGTCAAGATGAGAGGCATGCTGTTCTTGTTTAGTGTTCTGTTCCTGCTGGAGCTCACAAAGGGACAGAAATATGAGGATTTAAACGAACGTGAGAGAGGCATTGTTGACGAGGCGATAAAAAAAGCCAATGATGTTTACGGAAAAGACAAACACCTTGACTTTTACACCATTATCCAAAGAGTAAGTATTTCATTCACAAGATGAAATGTGTTGGTTTGTTTGTTTTCTGTGCATGTGCCTTAAAATACATCAAATCTTTGAGCTTTTATGTTTATGTAGCATTTTTACCTGTGTCTTTCCCCTTTATGACAGACGAAGAGTGTAATGAATGTGATCCTCAGACCCACCTCATGTGCCAAAAAAACACCAAGTGTCCATCGGGAAGAATGTAAAATCCACAATAAGGCAGTAAGTATTTAATATCAGAGAATAATAGTGCCTGCTGAAGTCACTGTATTAAAACTTTACAGTTTCACACATTTCTGTGGTATTTTTCTTAGCCCCAGGTCTCCTGTATTCATTGTAATGGAAGCATGAAACCATGTTTACTTCTCAGACAAAAAGAAGAGGTAAATCACAGATTACTACAGTAGTCCGTGGGGACAAAAAACACCATCATGATCCATCCTAGAGATATTCCTGCACTAAAAGGTTCTTATTCTTCTCATTGCAGATAAAAATAAGATTGAATGAATGTCAGAATCCCCCGTTAGTGAACGGTCACATTCCTGGAGCTTCGCATGTATTGTACCAAAAAAGAGAAAAAAACCAGCAAGAAATTGGTTGTTCTGGATGCGTCTGAGACGTAAAAAGGATCAAGAACATTTGCAACTGCGTTGGCTAGACATCTGCTTGAATATATATGTGTGTGTGTGTGTGTGTGTGTGTGTGTGTGTGTGTGTGATATATATATATATATATATATATATATATATATATATATATATATATATATATATATATATATATATATATATATATATATATATATATATATATATGAAAAAACATAACTCACAACTTAAGCAATTTGATTAACAAGCTGAAATAATAATAATTTGCTTTGTAGAGTAACTAGAGTTATGCCATCTTGGCACCTGTGCTATATAAACTGTTGTGATCGTTTTGTTGTGAGGATTATGAGTGATTGGTTTGGTTTGGTTTGAGGCAGTGATTAAAGCATATCTGAAAGCATTGTCTGGAGTCTGTCTTCTTTTCGTATGGGTGTACTGAAACACCAGAGATCTCTGTCCTGAGTGATAGTGTTCATCAGGGGCAAGGCTCTTGGCGTTGGGTAACAGTAATTCTTAACTCTAACTTACATGTCTTATATGCAAAAGTTTAAGTACGAAGCAAACTATAGTTTTGGTCAAAATATTTATACATGAAAATATGTTTTTCTTAATAAAGTTTTCTTATAAAGTACTTAAACCATAAAAGATCAGTGTGGAAGTGGCTAATAATGAAATTATCATAGGACCCCCTGAAAGGTGGAAATGGTGTTGTTACGAATCTCACCATGTTACACCTGGTCTCACTTACTACTGATTGGCTGCAAGTTTGTTTCGCTACTCAGTCGGACAAAAACGCAGGGGTTGCGTTTCAGTGTAAAAAGATGTGAAGTACGGAAAGATCTGAAATCTGTCCTGAGACATCGCTGATCGGAGCCAATTTCTGATTGTTCTGTCCTGACATTTTATCCCACCTGTAAAATTTAGGGGTTTACGGCACGTCAATATTGCATATTTTTTGATGAACAATATTTAATGTATCTGCATCTGTCAAAGTTAGAGGCCTCCACGCTTTTTTTATTGTGGGTTTATTTTTAAAAAATTGCGAGTTGTGAGAGATGTTTTTTTAACATTAATTACAAATAATAATTTAGCCTTAATGTACTATTAATGCAAATTAAATGAGACAATGTGAAAATATTTTTGCACTTATAGCTCTGACAAAACTGGTTGGCTATGGTCCTGCGGGGCACTGCCAAAATTGTTGTATTTGGAAGAAAATTAATCAGAATAATAAGTCAGAAAACCTAGACCAATACAAGAAGACGTACAGAATACCTAGACCAGCACGTTTTGACAGGACCTGCAAATTACCACAATAAATAAATAACCAGGTGTTTACCTTGTGGTGGAGGAGGTCCAAACTCCACCACTGAGTCGCTGTCACTGGAAGCCTGCACAAACTTTTACAATTCTCTGAAAACTGTTACCCCCTCAAAATCTTCCAAAGTAGAGATATGGTGCCAGAATTTATTAACATCTATTGACTTTGTGTCTTCATTAAGGCCATGAGTGGCAGTCGCCTTTACTGTTCATCAGTGGCTTGGAAAGCCTCTGTGTCTGTTACTTTTCTGTCAATCAACTGTGACAATGTTGCATGAAGAGAAGCAAAAGATGGATGCTCTGCTAATGCCTTGGCTTTGGTTGTGCTGGCAAGGGAGAAGCACATGATTTGGGTCAAGAGGGCATCGTCAAAGTCAAACTGTTTCTTGATTTCTCCACAGAAAATTATGACAGCACACATGAAAATCTGACAGGACGGCTACTGAAATCTGAGCATGCTGGGTATTTCACTGGGCAGACATGTTTAACAACTTTGCTCAGTGACAGCCATCTAGCCAGAGCCTTCAGTAGTTTGTGGAGTTTAACATGGCAGTATTTCCACCTGCACTGTTTCCAGAAACGGGTCTGAAAGAAAAAAAAATAAAGACACAAAGCATTTTCACATTTCTGGTGTTGACCGTCAATTAAAATGCTGATTTTTTTTCCTTTTCAGGATTTCAATTAGACTCAAAAAAGCAAAAGTAACAGTCGGCAATGACATGCTTGGCTATTGCAGTTGTCTTTGTGTGACCGAGGATCATGTGCCTAGCTGTTTTTGAATTTTAAAATGTATCTTTCAAGACCCCTTTCAAGAGGTCCTCAATGCTATGTTATGCTCTGCAATGAACATTTTTCACTGCTGTCTCAAGCTGTTCATTCTCCGACTGTTTCTGTAGTAATTTGGCTATGGACCTTTGAGCTGGTGCTAGATTTTTCTTTTAGGATGCTCCTAGAACAAAATATGTTTCTAGTTCCTGTCGTGTAAACACGGAAAAAAGGAACTTCTGCCAATGATTCTAGGAACTGATTCCCCCGGTGCAAAAGCGCCTTAAGATAACTCATGACTTAACTCAATATATCTTAAGACAATTGTGTGGAATTACAATGAATTTGGGTGACCGAGTTAAATGAAAACTTTTGAACAGACACATAAGAGACATTTCACAGTAATTGTAATTTTTAGTACAGATAAAAGACAAATAATTATTTGCTATTACTTTATACAGCACTTTCTTTATTAATTAGGGGAAATGACTACTGTCTTATGCATGCATGTTGGAATGAAGAAATGACTGCTCTTATCTGCAATAAAAGAAGTTACTTTTTTAAAATGGGGAACTACTGGTGTAAACCAGACAAGACTTTTGAAGTTAAGAGACCACTGAAAGAGAAAGTTAAAAAGTGAAAACTAAACAAAGAGCTGGTTGCTGATTGCACAATTGTGGACAGAATTGACAAAGGATCAAGTGCGGTTTTCATATTCTATCTGTGACCAGGCGGCTTCTGGAACAGAATTAGGAGCAAATACAATGGAGTGGAAAAGAAGCAGAAACACTGCACCAGAGAGAAGAGAAAGTCTGCTCCCTTCTGAAAGAGGAAGTTTATGCTGCTTAGGGGTCATGAAGACAGACTGATTCAAAGCAGAAAAAGGTGAAACTTTCACAACTTTTCACTTTTTTTATATTAATAATTTTCAATTAATTATAACCAACATTTTCTTTCTTGCAGATTGGTATGAGGTCAGCCTGGCCTGCAACACTAGAGCTGTTTGTTTATATATTTTTAAAATATTATTAGCAGAAAGCGTATTGTGAAGTTGTCCTTGAAGTTTCTAACAATACAAATCATGATTTTTGACACCTTTTGGTGTAACTTCTGAACTAAAAACTGCTGTGTATATGTGTAAATATGTGTAAACAGTACGTTTTGCCAGTTTAATTGTTAGAAGTCGACTGTTAGCATTAGGCGTACCTTGTTTTCATGACCTCACTGTCCTGCCTATAAAAATAGTCTTATAATTCACATTAAAATAAAGTAAATAAAGGTTCCTGCTTAAATGTTAGTACAGTTTGCAGTCTTGCATTTCTTGAGAATTACAAACTTTAGACAACGGGGAAAGTCATCTTATTTTTTAATTAAACAAATCTGAGGAAATTTCAAATATTGCACCTGATTATTTGAGCAAAATCAGTAAAATACTAAAAGGAAGCAAACATATTAACAGTGAATGACGTCATATCTGATAAAAAGGTATTATTTATTTATTTAGATTCTTGCAGTTTTTGTGAATTACTTTTACCATTAAAACACAAACACACACAGAGATAGATAGATAGATAGATAGATAGATAGATAGATAGATAGATAGATAGATAGATAGATAGATAGATAGATAGAAAATACCTTGCCTTAACTGTGTGGTAAAATATAGGAATAAATTAATTTAAAATAATGAATTAAAACGTTGAAAGGCAGTATTTGACGTTTATATTGTTTAATGAATTCAATACGTCAACAATATTTTGTTATTTTAAATTTCCATTAAAATCAGAAAAACTATTATTATGACAAAGGGGAAAAAATCTGTCTGCCAGACAAGCACGTGTTTCCGGACTGCCTCTGTTGACTTCCGGGAACATGGCGATCACCGGGGTGGCGGATGACCACTGGCGGAGTGCAAGGGGAGTGTAACGGAAGGCTGGGCACCCCGAGGTTACAGGCCCTGACAAGACGAGTCCACCGCGGCGACAGGACACGAGTCTCGCGTGTGGATCTGTACCGAGACCACCGAGAGAAACAATTCCGCTCAGGCAGCTTTACCTTCACCTACACTGATAATCACTGACTTTAGCTGCTGGGAAAGAGTCGCGCATGTTGTTCAAGCCATGTCCTATCGGATCGCCCCAAATTCACGCACTATATTAGCCATATTTTAATAAAGCTGTCGCCATTTCGTGACGCGGAGCAGATCCACCGCAGCTTCAACGCGCAGATACTGTGAAATCTTCTTCTTCGGTGTAGCAGTTTGTTAGCAGCGCGCAGCTCTGCTCCTCTTCGGGGGGCCTCGGCAGATGCTCCATAAATCCTGCTTTTACAACATGTCAGTCCCGTTAGAGACTTTATTTAAAATCAGTTTGTGAATCCAAGCGGCTGTGCAGCACAGTTAACCGTCGAATCTGAATCGAGAGCAATAATCTTGCCAATGCCACCAATTCCTGCGTGCGAAGTCATCCTCCTGACCCTGCACATCCATCCATGCGCCAGCCTCTGAGATAAACATGTAAGCCTGCTTTTAACGACGTTATCACGCCAGGACTTACGGCTGCGTCGAAAGGGGAACGTTTTAGACCCGCTTTATTTTATAGTGGTACATTTATGAATGCGATTCTGTGTATTTACTCTTGACTGTTCAGGTACATTTAAAACTAATAACAAGTGTAAAAGAGAATGCTGGACGCTTGAGTTAAAGGAACAGTTATCCTTCGTTAAATATCGTTTACTCACCCTGTTCTTCTGAACGTGAATGACTTTCTTTTTTCTGTGGAACGCAGAATTTAGCGAATGAGGGGAAAAGCATAATTAAAGTAGTTCATTTGACTGCAATCTGAAGATATTATGAGCTAAAAAAAAAATCGCCATTATCAATGAAAATCATTCTTGAAAGCTGTGGGGTCACAATTGAGGTTCTTGTATGGGAAAAAAAAATCTAATTACAGTTGAAAATAACTTGATACCTTTTAAAATCTGATTATTCCCATGATGGCAAATTTTCCAGTTTTAGTGTCAATTGATCTTTCAGAAATCCTTCTGATATGCTGATTTGACGCTCAGGAAATATGTTTGCGAATATCCGTTGTTAAAAATAGTTGTGCTGCTTAATATTTTTGTGGAAAGCTATACACGTTGACAAAAGCATTCTAAAAGTATTTTGTATGACTATATTCCAAGTCTGAAGGCATGCAGGGAATTTCTGTGAGGAAAGTGTTAAAGTTAAAAGGTGAAAATCTTACGACAGCTGTAACTACCACCGTTGGACCGATCCTTGAATGGATGAGAACAGCTTGGACAAACTGCAGTGTATATCTCTTTTAGCGTTTTTACGTTTCAAACAGCATGAGAGCGAATAAATGACAGCATTTTCATTCAAGAGGAAAAATGTTGTGGAGACAGCATTAAAATAGTCTAAGAATGTTGTTGTTCTCAGAGGCGATCAGTGTTGCCATAGTGACTAGTCCAGCCATTGAAACCCCAACATGAGGCAGTGACAGCAGATGCATTTGTCTCTGTTTAAAGCAGACTCATAATACAATATTCAATATACAATATTTGGATTAGTACTTGTTTGAAATGCTTTTTTTTTTATATTTCTTCCCTTCAATCCCGAATGTGTAATTCTGTTCCGAAGTGTGTAGTATTTTACGTTTTTAAAAAAAAGTCTCTTATATTCATTATGAATGCATTTAAACATTTAGTAACATCAGTATTGTGAAATATTAGTTTATACAGTTTAAATTAGTTTCTGTTTCTGTAATGACAAAGATGAATTTTTTGGGAGTCCTTGGGAATAATTACAGTTATCAGTATCAAATAATCTTTCAAGAATCTTTCTAATGTGCCGATAAAGTGCTCAAGAACTTTTTTTATTATTATTATGTTGAATATGCCGTGTGTTGTGTTTTTGTGGAAAGCATGCTACATTTACAGAGTAGCGTGTATTATAAATATATTTTTAACAACTATTATAAGCTTTTACAGTCTCATTTGCATAATTTTAATCGGTCTTGTTAAATAAAGTACTAATTTCTTTTAAAAAATTCCCAAACTCAAACTTTTGTCTGGATAGCTGCTTTTAATATTTTGTATTTGGATCAAGCTTAGAATCAGTATCATTTTACTGTCTAAGAGAACCATCCTGATTCATAAATGAGGTCTGATTGGGATATGGGACGGGATATCCTCTCCTCCGCTCAGCGCCTGATGGAAAGGGCACATCAGCCTGACAATTCTCAAGTTACTGTCTATTTCTGGAGCACCTCCTGCCTGATTCGTTAGTGTAGAGATGAGTTTCTTTAAGTGCTCAACCATAATGTTGCATCTCGCTGCGGTTTAGCCCTAAAAGCTGCTGGATAAAGACAAAAAATAATAATAATTTGTACTGTCAAGTGTACTCGGTAAAACGTGTGCTTTCTGTTTGTAGGAGTGTTCTTTTGAACTTCACTGTTGGACCACCCTGTATACCATGCTGGGACTGCCTGTGTGCTTTGGCCTCTTAACCTGCAGGAGATTCTCCTCGCCCCACCAGTGTTCTAGCCTACTGAGTCTAGGTGCTCTCACTAGTATGTACACCACACGTATGTACAGCGGTGGCGGGGGCAAGCCGGGTCGCCGCATCGGCCTGATGGGAGGAGGGCCGCCCATGCTGGAGAACCACCATCATCCGCTCCCACCTCATCACCCCCATGTCCATCAGCCTCAGAGCTACCCACCCGTTTATCAAGCCCGTCTGGACGCCCATCGGCCCCACTACCAGACCCACCAGCACTTCCACACGCACCCTCAAGTCACCCACCTCCCACCTCCACACTACCAGCCCCATGCTCATTTGCACCACGGCAAGAAAAAGACCTGGAACTTCATCCACGAGAAGATGAGCTACGACACCTTCTTTACCATGAAGCGGTTGATCGATCGCTCGCGCACCGTGGATGAAGTCCTGCGCTGGGTCACGCAGAATCCAGGGAAGATCTCGCACAATCATTACCCCATTGCCCTACAGAAGATTGGTCAGCTCCTGGTGCTGCAGCAGGCTGGAGGTCAGGCTGGTGGGAGCGGATCAGGCGGCGGTGGAGGAGGAGGAGGAGCCGGTGACGGGGCCTTACCTGCGTCCTCTGCCGGAGGTTCGGGGGAGAATGCCATACGACAGATTCTTGATAATCAGGATTTTCAGACTCTCTGTGATGCCATTGTTAATGACTGCTCCAAGTTTGACAACTTCAGCATTGTTAACTGCCTTTATGCTGTAGCTGCTCTTGGTGAGTCCTTCCTGTTTAGTTCAATAGCTTAGCTAAAGTTAATGTACGCTGCATTAGATAACATGGGCAGACACTTTTAAATATTAGATCTAAAAAACTGCAATTTTTTTTTATTAAGCAAATGATGTTGATATTAAATATAACCTTTTTGTCAGAAAGTCAGATTTCTTAACTTCCAAGGATTTATTTAAAATTTAACAGGGTTAATTGGTTAAATGATGTGCTATAAACAAAAAATGAACAATTGCAAACAATATATATTTATATATAAAAAATAATGATTTTTATATATATATATATATATATATATATATATATATATATATATATATATATATATTATGTGTGTGTGTGTGTGTGTACATATGTATATGTGCAGATTTTTCTTTATAGCACATAATTTCAGTTATGTATAATGTATAAATATATATAAATGTAGAATGTTATGTATAATGTATAAATATATATAATATATATAAAAGGGTGCCCAAATAATTACAAAAATTTAGAAATTTAAATTGAAACTTTGTTTGAAAAACATTTTCAGTATAGCTTGTGATACTATGTAACTTAGTTAATTTCTATAGTTCCTCAATATAATATTTTAATATAACAACATGTATTGTTGTATTGATTCTGTGTGTTCTCCGTCTAACTCAGGGCTGCCCAGTGACTCTCAGATCGTACAGGTTCTGGAGGAAGAGTCCCAGGCTCGCCTGTCCCAGTTCAACCAAAAGGACATCTCCATGGTTTTCAGCAGCAGCATGAAGCTTCATCCGTCCAGCCAGCATCCCTTGATTGAATCATGTCTCGCCGGGCTAGAGAAGAACATTGAGCGGGAGCGCCACCCCCAAACGCTCTTCCTCCTGCTCTCCTACTACCGCACAAAATGGAGAGCGCTGCGGGCGGCGGATGGAGTTTCTCCTGAGCAGCTAGTGGTGAACCGCAAGATCCTGAGGCTGGTCAAGCACACGCTGGCCAGCGTTAGCAGCGTCAGGGACCATGAGATGGCTCTGCTGGATGAGATGCTCTCAGCGTGTGCCAGGGAGGCTAGCAACAAGAGCTTAGAGCTTATCTTCAGCTCTCACCTCTTCTACCAGAACAGGCAGGAGAAGTTTGTGAGCAGCCTCGCAGGTGAGTTAAAAACACATTTGTCTTGTTCAAAAATTAGAGACAGTTTGCCTCCTTAAGCCACAGCCTTCAGGTTATAAGTCCTACTCTCTATCTATTAGGCCATGAATGCACCAAAAAATGTCATTTTAAAATACAAAAATGGTGTAATTAACATATTTTAATACAGCAAGCAAAGTATTTTGTCACTTTCAGATTCATGCATGCTCTTGCCAAAAGTGGAATGAGGAATGAGGCTAACTTGAAAACCTTTTTCTCTTTTCCAGAGGAGTTGCCTAAAAAGGTCGATAGCATTACGCCTTACACCATGGCCCTCATCGCCAAATACATCGCTCGCCATCGCCTCAGAGAGACGCGCTTGCTGGACACTATCGCTGACTTCTTGGTCAAGAAGGGTGAATACTTGGACAGCAAGGTTAGACTACTCAAGATCTGGTGCTAAAAAGTTGTTTCTATATGAAAGAATCTTAAAAAATAAATAATTTTTTTTTATTTTGCATATTATATAATGCTAATAAAACCAGCTGAGCAATTTATTGTATTTAACTTTTCCCTTTGAACTTTTTCTGTGTCTAGGTGATCCAGAAGCTTGTTTTCCCATTCAGTCGCATGAGTTATCGGCCGGCTAATGAAGCTCAGTTTTTCTCCAAACTGGAGATGGTGCTTGAACTAAAGGCTCTGAGTTCTCCGCTGGCCACCGTAAACATCCTCATGTCTTTGTTTCAGCTGGGCCATTTTCCTGGGCTCGTTCTTCACCGTGTCTTCTCTCCATCGTTCATCAGTAATGTTACCAGTGAGTTGGAGTTTGTCATTACTGAATGGTTGTTTGAAAGCTAACGTGTTTGTGGATTGCTAAGAAGACTAGTGCTTGTCTCTTGAAAAGATCAAATAGTGAGCCTTTAAATATCCTTATTTGCTCAGATGGTTCAAGGCTTCATGTTTGTTTTTTAATATTTAATTAAACGTATTTATAGTACCCCGGTCAGACATAAGTAAACACTAAAACTGAATTAGACCAGTACAAACATTACAAACAGGTGACAGATGGCAATAGTGACCTCTGCTGGTGGAATTATTTCATAAATAACTTTTTATTTTCATTTATTTACTTTAAATAACTTTCATTGCAATTCATTAATAGTATTTATTTATACTTGTTTTGCTAGTATAAATAAAGACAATATTATACTGTATTGCAAAAAGGATAAAGGAATGGCTAGGTCATGTTTCAAATTATTAAATTCAGCAGAGAAAATACTGTCATAATGTATCAATACTTAAACATTTATTGCAATTTAGTTAATCATTTGTTTTCACCTTACAGAAGAAAGAATAGTTTTTTTTTAATCATTTAAATTTTTACTAAAATTATTTTAAAAGTTTCTTAAAATAGACTATCAAAAATTTGAGTTTGGGGTTTGTGAGTTTAAAAAAACAGAGATTTTAAGATTTTAAGAACTCTCTCATGCTTAACAAGGCTGAATGTGTTTCCTTATAAATTCAGTAAAGAAACAGCAATATTGCGAATATTATTATGATTTCATATTTTTGCAGAAATTAGATTTTTATTTTTCAAAACATTCTGTCAATAGAAAGCTCAGTTTTTATAAACCGCATTTATTGGAATTCTTTTGTATTGTTGTAAAAGAGTTTACTGTCACTTTTCTCTGTGTCTTGTAGACAGCCCATATGCCCTGATCGTACGTCGATACCTTTCACTACTGGACGCAGCCGTGGAGCTGGAATACAGGGACTACACTGGACCTCGCCTTCAGGATACCCACAAAGTGCTCATGTTCGACCACGCTTTAACTGCGGATGAGGTGAACCGCAAATACAGGTTAGTGACTTCAGTGGCCTGCCAGTCTCCTGAAATCCAAAAGAGATGTTGCATCAGTTTATCTGTTTGTGTTGCAGTTATAAAGGTCTGGTGGCAGAGGCACTCCGGCAGCTTGTTGGTGAGCATGGCTACAAACAAGATGAAGTTCTCGCACCAGGATATTACACAGGTCATTTTCTTTTTGTGATCCATGCATTTGTGTAATAATCGACTGATAGAGATGTTCAGATGGCAAGAGAGCAGAGTGGGTCTATATGATATTGCAGCCAAACCAAAAAATTCATGGCCAGTGCCATTAAAAAAAAAAAAAAAAAATCAAATCTAAATATTGTCAATAACTGTATGAATGCATTATAAATTTTTATTGTGTAGGATTATAAATATTAACTTTAATTCTGGTGCTGTTACGAAATTAATCCATAATGTTCTGGTACATATGTCTGTATATGTTGACTGTTGAGTATTGATTTCTAAAAAGTTTTATTTTTATATCATATTGTTATTAAATAGTAGTAATTAGTGTCTTATGCTTAGTGTGCATTTATTCAGTGGAAATGAACAGTAAAAGTAAGCT
Organism: Puntigrus tetrazona; assembly: GCF_018831695.1. NCBI lineage: Eukaryota > Metazoa > Chordata > Actinopteri > Cypriniformes > Cyprinidae > Puntigrus > Puntigrus tetrazona. Next base: position 15,165,868 of record NC_056700.1, on the reverse strand, counting down.
TACAAATATCGTGAAAAATTATTACAATTTTAAGTAACTGTAAAGTAATTTTATATACAAATATTAACAGTAATTTTAGCATTATTATGAAATTCACGTGGCATGTTCCTTCTGGCAGATTTCCTTCTGTGGATCGACAGCACGGGCCGGGTCCTTCCAATCAGAACAGGCACACCAGCAGCATCATTAGCAGCAGGTTCAGCCGCGTGCGTAGTACTGAACCTCAAATCTCCAGAGGGGCCCGGCTCAGTCGCGGCCCTTACTACTGACTTCCAGAAGTTCTCTCCCTTCGCCCCTTCACTGGAGGAAGGGGCCGACAAACGAGCAGGAGAGGAGTCTGCCTTCCTCTCTGCTCACATGCGTCCAGCAGCAGTGGCGGCGGCGGCAGGAAGTGGAGGATCTCAGAGGGTCGGCCCTAATGGAACAGTCCCGCTGGAATACAACCCATATTACACCACTTCAGATTACTACTCGACTCTAGCCAAGGAACACTCTCTGGAGAGCCAGGACAGCTCCACCCTCAGTAGCCCTTCAGACTGCCTGACCCAGACGGGGCCCTCCGTTACAGGCACGGTTGCTCCACAAGACTCCCTGTTCCAGTTCTCCATTGGAAAAATCCTGGAGGATGAGGGAGGTGCTGCGACGGGAGCCAACCAGGGGCCGGACTGTGAGATTCCTACGTTTTACGAAGATGTTTCGTACCCAGAGGGTGGCGAGAGTGACGTTGTGGCTGCTTCTCCACTGCAGCTTCACAACCCAGACAACCCTGAAGCTGACCGAACCACAGGAGAGCAGATGAAGAGGTCAGTCCTTCCTTTATCGTTCAGTCAAATGTATATCTCTGCCATCTGGGCATATCTTTTTAACCCTTTCTTTCTGTCATTTCTTTGTGGCAGGGTAATTATGTCTGTGAATGATAAATGGCATTACTGCCATAATTCTGATGTGCTGGTTGGGTCCAGGGCAATGAGAGACCGTCACCTGCAGTTATTGGGATACATCATACTACAGGTGAAAACTGAAAAAAACATATTTGATGTACTCAGGCTTGAGATATCATATAAGCTGTCTAGTTTCTTTAAATAGTAGGAACCCACCAATATTTGGTATTGGTATTGGACTTAATTTTAATAGCAGAATATAATTTTATGTTATAGTTCAATAGTACATTCAAACCTAATCTGATTGGAGCTATTTTCATTAAAAAAATAAAAAAAAACACTAGTTTAACTAGGTCTATATGGATATATATGCATGGGGAAAATATAGCAAAAAGATTATTTTCTGAACTGAATAATTGTATTCAGCAAGGAGACATTAAATTGAACAAAAAAGACAATATTCATTATATTTAAAAAACAACAACTAATTTCAAATAAATGCAGTTAATCAAACTTTTTATCCGTCAAAAAATTATGAAAAGTAATATTAATTAAGAATATTAAGAGTATTAATCAGCACAACTGATTTACACTTTGATGTAATAAGAAATGGAAATGTTTTAAGTTTCTTGAGCATCAAATCAGCATATTAGAAAGATTTGTGAAGGATCAAGTGACACTGAAGACTGAAGTAATGATGCTGAAAATTCAGCTTTGTGATCACAGGAATACATTTCTGTTTAAAATGTGTTTAAATGGAACTCCGCTTTTTAAAATTGTAATAATATTGTACATTTGTACTGTATTTTTGATCAAATAAACTTGCTAAATGTTTATTATAATATTAAGGTAGATTGTGACAATTATTTTAAATCCCAGTGTTTATATAATATTTCTAAAATGTAACTTGTATTTTACTTGTAGTTGCCCTATTTGGAGTTGGAGAAACTGAACGGGATTGAGGAAGTGAAGCAGTACCTACACAAAAAGCTGCTGGAGGTCCCTTTATGACGACATAAATGCAGTGTGTGTATGTGTGCTTCACAGAGCATGTGCGACATCCACAGTTTGAAGAGGTTTCGTTATTTTCAGAAAGACTATGGTGTACGTATGTGTGTGTGTGTGTGTGTGTGTGTGTGTGCGTGCGTGCGTGTGTGTGTGTGTGTATGTGAGCGTCTGTATGTGCGTTTGTACACAGGATGTGAACAGTCCTTGTTTTCAGGACAAAACTTCGGCGGACACGAGGAATCTGGGTGGGTGTTATTGTTATTCTTTAATTACACAGAGATCTTCTTTGGGCAAAGTTCGAAATAATACATGTAGTCTAACTGTGCCTGGATGATACAGCTTATTCAGCGTCAAGCAGCAAGCATAACTTCCCTCAGCAAATGATCAAGAGCCATTTCATTGTCAGTGAACATCACCAAAAAAATCAGCAGCACTTCTGAAATCTTTTCTATTTTGTCCAGAGTTAGATTTTCTTGGTATATTTGGGGGTGAAGGGAGTTTGTTATTATATATTCCCCAGCATTTTATTTTAGTTGATGTATTCCCACGTCCCCTTTTGTGTCCTCACTGCTATTTAGGTGCAAATTTGGGAGCAGGAACTGAGTTTGTCTTTTGGGGCAGTTCTAGTATAGTGTATTTTACAGATGTGGACACGAGTGCGCGGGGGATCCGGTGATGAGCCACGGCTATTTGCACAGCTATTCGCTTCCACCGTGACCACGGCTGCTCTGTGATTTTTAAACCTAAAAGAATTGACGGTTCGGTGATAAATATTGGACGTATATGTTAAGAAATAAATGGGGATGTTGATTAAAAGTCTTATGATGCAAACTGTACGGAGTTACAGAACAGATAAAGATGGAATGTACAAGAATTATTATATGCAGGAATGAGTTACATTTATGTATTTTATTTTCTCAAGATGATTAACCGCTTTGGTGTCATGTGAGGGGAAAAGCAATGCACAAAGTTGACTGCAGGATAGTTATTTAATAATGTTTTCATCTCTCCCTTGCGGAGAACGTTGCAATTTTTTAGATTGTGCCTTTAGTGTGAATCTGTCCTCTTTGTAATCTTCAGACAAATTCTAAACTAAAAGTCTTTTTTTTTCGAAAAGACAAGTAAATGTAGCTGCAGTTAAAAATGTTAATTTCATCGTCATAAAGAAGTTAATCCATGGAATCCGGTTGGATTTGTCATATTCATTTTTTTGTCACAGTGACAGGCAACAATCTAGTGTGATGTTTAAGTATTATCATAGTTTATTTTAATAAGTACAAAATAAGATTTGCATAGTTGATTTCAGCTGAAGCCAAGAAGGTTTGTTAAATCAAGGCCTTGCTTACATTCATGTGATTCGAGATGCTTGATACGAAAAGATGCTAAGATCAGATCTTAATATGAAAGCTGTATTTCGTGCAAGTCAACCATATACCACTTTCTCTGTGTGCATTTGCTTTGCTCTTTCTTTAGAGGGAAAGATAATTTATTATGGGAAGTGAATGTAAGTGGACTGTGTGAGTGAATGTCTGTTTGTTGGGTAGCAGGTGGGGAAATGGATCGAAATGTCTGTTTATATATACATATTAAAATGTCTATATAAAAAAAAGATTATTAAAAATGAAAAAGCAGAGATTGTCTTGAATTGATTTTTTCAAGCCTGATAGATATCCTTATATCCAATTCTACACTGCAAGCAACCAGTGTGCATTTTTATTTTAGTATTATTTGTATATGATTATAGTATTAACAATTTAAATTATTATTATTATTGGCTTATATACTTTGTTATAATTTTAATTTTAGCTTGGTAAGTATTTTGGCTAAATATTAATAATAATAGTAGTAAATAGTAAATAATAGTTTCTATTTTTTATCATCAATGTTTTGTTTGTTTCATTTCCATTACTCTGATATTGTTTCATATCTGTATGACTTTCGTTCTTACGCAGAAAACAAAGGAAGTTTTTTGTTAAATAAATATTAATTTTATAAATAATATTAATTATTAATTACTTTTAATTCTGCTTCATTTCAGTTAAGAAAGTGGTAGTTCGTTGACAATATGTCTCATCTGGGGATAAATCCTCATCAGAGGTTTGAATATGTAAATCTTGTTAATTGACTTCAAAAGGGATTTTACATGAATTTAAATCCGGCCTGTTAAACATAATGGATTCAGGCTATTTAATACACTTTGATCAGGTGTTAGTGGCAGTTTGTCATTTAGTGTCCAACACATCTAAGCAGCTGTGTGTGAAGGACAAACAGTAAAAACTACATTTTCAGATGATCTAGTTGCAAAGATATGCATTCACTGAAAGAGCAGTGTTTTGTTTTTGTTTTGGCACAGCTGCATTGACAGGTAAAGTGTTCCTAAAGAAACAATAACACAAAATTTCTGTCAAAAATGGTAAATTACATTTTCATTAGTGAATTATCCCTTTAAGTGCTTTCAGAAATAGGTACGTCAATCTACATATATTAGTAATTTCAGTAATATATAACGTTGTAAAGCTCATGTCATCTAACAATATCGAAAATGTGTCATTTTGACTAGATTATTGCTATTAGTTGTCTTGAAAGATTTGACTTAAATCAATATAAACCTTTATTTTGAAGGCAGGTTTTTAAACCGGAAGTAGTCGTTGTGGCGTCATTCTATCCTGCCTGTGATCAGGAAGCGCAGACGTTAAACGGTGCGAATCATGGACCATCATACGATGTGATATGTCAACGGTAAGTCGTTTTCGGAGCCTCGCAGAGTATTTTACGAAGTTTTAATTCCACTCATTTCGAGGACACGGGCGTAGCTGAAGGAAACGGCTGTCTTGAGCGCGTGGTGGCGGCTCTGTTTCGTGGCTGTAGCGGTGCCTTTACGTCCACGGACAGATTTTCAGTAATAAACACACCTGATGCTTATCACACCGACACTCGTGGCTTTAGAAAACATACGCATTGGGTGTTTTTGTGAACAATAGTTAACAAACTTTTTTTGTGGATGTGCTGATTTACGTGGCTGTTGACATCTGTAGTTTTTTTCGTTTCCTGTTCGTACCCTTACCCTTTACCTTTACTTTTTATGATTGGAAGCCTAAATTCACCTGATTACTCCTATGCGTTTAAAAAATGTATTTGCATCTAAGTCGATAGTTCACCCAATAGTGAAAAATGTCATCGTGTGCTCTCCTTCTTGTTGTCAAATCCGTGTGTCACTATTTCTGTTCAACAAAAGAGATGTTTGATAGAACTACGGCTTAACTTCACTTTCATTATGACCTATAATGTTATGAAAGTCAAAACTGGTTAAGGCTGTCACTCTGTGATGTTCTGAATAGCATCTCTTCGTTCGTTATGTGGATGAAAGAAAATCATAGAGGTTTAAAGCGGATACTGAGGAACATGTTCTACCCTCTTTGCTCTTGGGGAATGTGCTGTGCAGAGGACTGCATGCATAATGAAAGCAGCTGTCATGAGGCGGCATGAGATACGGCCTGAAACATGCTGACTTCCACAGTAAAAGAGGGGAAATATCTGGTTAACTGAGGGACCACTTCACTGCTTCTCTGTTAAGCGGTTGCAGCTTATGCTTGTGAAAGCATAAAGTATTGTACGCCGACTATTTCTGCTTTAGTTGTCACGTTGTGGGAAAACATCAAATTTATAGACCAATTTATTGACCTACAATGATCCAATTGGATATATGGCATAGTTTTCTATGGCGAGACACTAAAGACAAAACCGTAGATTTTTCATGTGCTGTTTGAGATTAAAGGGTAGGTGGTTTTTAATGGCATGTCTGCGTTAGAGTAGTAGAAAGAAAACATTCAAAATACACATTTAAGTATTTGTTACACTTTATTTCCGTCTGGAGGTTTCATTTACAATACACGTCTTTAAATGCTGTTGTTTGAAAATGAGTTTTTTTCCCCTTGTGCACTGAGCGCTTATGTCCTACACCTAAATTTTAATATTGTTTTGTTCTCGTGTGCGTTCCAAAGGAATTTTACCGAGGAGTTTGTTCTTTTATCATTTTCCTGATATAATATTGGTTAAATCCTAATAATGCGGGGAGTGTTTTTTTCCCCTTGCTGATGAAGCTTGACAGTATTTTCAAATTTTGGGAGTAATAAAAGATATTCAAAATCTCCTCTTTTAAAAAAAACAAACAAACAAACAAACTTATATGTTGGCAAAATGAAAGAGGACCTGGTTTTGTCCAATGTTCATATCTCGGAAAAAAAATAATAATTTAATGCATTTTAATTAACAATTTTTAGCAATGCACCAAAATTAAAAAAATTCTTGGCTGAAGTTGATTCTGAACAAAATGAAACACCGGGCTGAAGGCTGAATACAGAATGTGTTTTTCAAAAATTTTGCCCCTTATATTTTGCTATTTTTCACAATTGCATAAATTAAATAGCCAAAATGTGCTAAGGCCCTTTTGAGACCCCCTTCTTATGTATTTTTTTTTACTGTACAAATAAATGCAGCCTTGCTGAGCAGAAGAGGCTCAATTTGTATGCTGTTCATCTGTGGTGTTTTGCCTTAAAGATTATTTTGATAAAAATGCTGGTTAATTAAAAAGTCATGTTGTAGTTATTACAGAAAAGGGCTTTTTGAATGTTAGAATAACACAGTTTGTGTAAAATAAATAAATAGATTCAGCTAAAGGTTTTCCTGATCACTTTTCACATTCATAATGTCTCAGAGTTTATAGCAACTTCTGCAAATTGTTATTGAATGGTGTACATCTTTAAGCTTCCACTGTAGCTCATGCATATTTCATAGTATGTTTCTGTCGTTTGTAGCAGACAATTTGAGTGTAAGGGGATATGTCTTAGTGCATGCCAGATATTTCGGCTATATTTTAAAGCTGGCTGGATGCTCAAAGGCCATGACCGAGTCTTCAAATAACATCTATTAAGTTGTTATTACTATTATTTATTATTTTGTTATTAATATTGTTATTTTAAAATCCTATTAAAAAGGTCAAGACATTTGGATATACAGTTTATTTTAAAGTGTCCTTGTTTCACTGTAATTATACATTTAAGTGTTTAGTATAGTTAACTACATTTTCTCATATGTACTATATGGCTAGAGTTAGGCTGAGTTTGGTTTAGGGTTAGTTGCATGTAATTATACATAATTAATTGTCATTATAATAGTTAATAAATGCAACGAGTAACAAGGACACCGTAAAATAAACTGTTATCAAATTGAGTCAGAACTGTGGAAACCTTATATCTAAATGAAATAATGAACTGTCAGGAATGTCATCAGTAATTGTGAACGTGTGCTGTAGGTGCCTAGTCTGAAGTTGCCTTAGTCCAGGACACAGCAGACCAGGATGGCTCTAATAGAGGGGGTGGGTGATGAGGTCACCCTGCTCTTTGGAGTGGTGTTCCTGGTGCTCGTCCTGGTTCTGGCCTGGGCCTCCACCCACACTGTTGAACCCCCTGAACACCTCCTGTCACCCAGCCCAGGGACCTCCCCCTCCACAGAGACTGACAGCCAGGAGCCGCTCCCCCCGGGCAACACGGACTCGTCTCCCGGCGGCGTCAGCGAGAACGATAAGAGTGAGCCTGGAACAGACGCGGGAGCGGCGGGACATTCCCCGGATGCTAGTAGGGCTGAAGGAGGCGAGGGAGGCCTCCTGGAAGAAGCAGGGATCGGGAGGGATGGGTTGAGACATCGAGAATCAGCGGGTCCCTCGACTCAAACTCCAGCCAGTGCCCCAAGTGCCACACAGCCTTCAGCCGAAGATGCACCGAATGACACCCAAAGAAACATGGTGCTCAGGCTGAAGTTCTTGAATGATACTGAGAGGACAGCACAGGTCAATCCTCAAGACACCATTGGTTACATTAAACGGTAAGCAGCTAAAAACCAATCGTAATGATATTAAATAAACAAAATCCTTAAGTATATATATTTTTCATATACATTCATGTTTCAAAAGTTCTCGTTTGCACATTTAGTTTTTTTCCGGTTCGTTGTAATTGTGCCTGTACTGCTTCTGTTTGTCTTCTGTTTCTTGCTTTTATCAAGATGGCTGTTGTACAGCAACCATTCGTTCTCATGAGAGGGCATTTTTGCCGTTTATTCAATTTTTTGCGTAAGGATTCTATCATTGGCTACCTGCTGAATTAATTGTCACTAGGAAACGTATACATTTTTATCAATATATAAGAAAGCTTCTGCCAAGAAATTGTCTGCAGCAGCAGCAGCCCACACACAGTTTCCGGCCAGAGACCTTTTGTTCCAACACCACTACTTCATCCTATGCAGTGTGTAGCGCTATTCTTTCAGTCAGAAGAGTGAACCAAAAAAAACCCTCCTTAAGCCTCATGAGACACAATTATCCATCCTTACAAGCAGTACCAATCTATTAAAATCAGGCAGAAGAGTTGTTCAAGTCTAGTGGAAATACGAGGCACTGATGTGTGGGAGTCCACCTCATGTTTGTAGTAGGTAAAAGCACCCTTTCGCTAGGTGAGGGGTCAGATTGGAGAGTTTTGAATTTTGAAAAGTTATTCATTAGGAAGGCAGCTTGTGTTTTCAAGGAAAATCACCGCACAGTCAGTATTTGCTGAATTGAGGGTTTTTTCCCCGTGGAATGTAAACATTGCTGAGCAGCTTTACAGAATGCTTACATTATTCTAATGATAGTTTTTAAAACACTCTTTCATTCAGTTTTTTTTACAAATGCTTCAGATGTTCCAAACTCACAAAAAATGTACCATTTAAAATAGTTTAATATCCATTGGCACAGCATTATTTAGATGGTGTGCAAAATGTAAAGTCTGCATTTCTGCATAATGGGAATTAGATTTTTTTTTTTATTAGTGAAGGTGTTTTTTTTTTTTTTTTTTGGAGCTACACACCAAACCATATTGCAACAATTTTGACATTGTAATTTTAATTTGAACTGTGACCCTCTTTAAAGGAGCTGAATATAGAATCCCTGAAACTGACTTACGCCATATGAAGTATATTTGAAAACCACTAGAAGCCATTTTTGTACATTTAAGAATGATTCTAAATACATATATTATGCCTTTTCCTCATTCCTCATTTTTCACTCCAGATTTGTCCACTAGATTGTAAGTTAAATTATACATTTTTAATACTTCTTTTTTTGTAATTTAAAACTTATGAAGCTAACGAAACTTGATTTTGTTATACTTTAATAAACCCAAGGAGAGGGTTGCACGATAAATCGTGATTAAATCGTAATCCCGATTAGAAGCTGTGATTGTCATGCGTGTCTTTCAGTGAAGCGTGGTTCTGTGATCAGCGGTGAATCTCCATCTGAACGCCAGAGGGCGCTCTCACGTGGAAACTCCAAATACGCACTAAAGAAGAAACCCTGAAAAAAAAAAGCCCAAACAAAAAACTTAAAATGCTTTCGTTGATTAAATTTGACTAATAACACACAACTATGCAATATGACTGAATTATTTTTATTTTTTTGTCATAATAATGTATATAATAAAATTCTAATCAACATAGCCTTTTTTCACTATTTAGAATACAATGAAATATTGCGTCCCTTAATTATTGTGTATAAGAAGCCACATCATCTCACAGAAAGATTCATTTCAAACACTCAAACATAACGGACATTATGAAATGAGTTTAGAGTAAAAACGCGTTATTAAATGTGGTATTTTCACGTGCCTTCACCTTCAGATGGAGCAGCATTTACTACACAGAGGTGTTGTTCACTGAGAAGATACGCAAGCAGCTGTCATAATCGTACAATTGCGAAATCGACAAAACCGGTTAAGATAATGAACATGATTTTTGTGTACCTTGTCAGAGAACTACGACTGTGTAGTAAATGCTACTCCATCTGAAAACAGGTCATGGAGATTTACTTCCGATCACCGAACCAGCGATTAATCGCGTTCAATTAATTGTGTAGCCCTACCCAAGAAAGACCTTTTCTGTTTCTTTGCGTAGTTATGATATATTTTAAAAATTCTTAAAGAAGTCGAGCAGCATGTGAAGGGGTGTGTGTGTGTATATAAACATCTGTGTGTTTGATGACATTTTCAGGACTTACTTTGCTGGACAGGAGCACCAGGTACGTCTGATTTACCAGGGTCAGCTCCTTCAGGATGACGCTCAGACGCTGGCCTCCCTCAACCTGGCCGACAACAGTGTTCTGCACTGCCACATCTCACAGCACGCCACGCGGGCCATGCCTGCCGGGGCTCGGGCTGCTGACCAGGTGCATGTGGCGCTCAACGTGGGCAGCCTCATGGTGCCTCTGTTCGTGCTTATGCTTTCTGTGCTCTGGTACTTCCAGATTCAGTACAGGCAGTTCTTCACTGCACCTGCCACCGCCTCACTCGTGGGCATCACCATCTTCTTTAGTTTTGTTGCGTTTGGGGTGTATCGCCGTTGATGGCTGTTTCTGTCCACTCATAGTCAGCATTTGCGCACATACAGATACACATTCTTTGCACTTGCTCACTCACCAGTGCCAGTGGCAATGTCTTCTGGGAATTTTGGACTTTTCAGGTTTGCTGAAGGCTGTGATTTCAGAGAAACATCTCTGAGGTTGTCCGTTTTTTTTTTTTTTTGGTTCGGTTCATCACTTTTGCCATTTCATCTGCACCAAGTTTATGCTTGTCACAGATAGAAATATGCTATATATTTGATTTTTTAAAAAGGAAAAATAGAGATGCTGATTGTGCCTGTCCTCTTTTTCTTATTTTTGTTTTCATGTGCATGCTGCCAGTGTGAAACTGGGGCTTGCTTGTAAGAGGGTATGTGAGTTGATGGTGTTTGAGTTTCAAGCAGGGCTCGTCTGGCTGTCTGCCAGACTCAAACTCTGTAGTAAAGCAGTTCAGCTAGAGCTGCTCTTATGTGTTGGGACAATTAAAATAATTTGTGTACAATAAGGCTTTTGAAATGGAGATATAATCTATTAAATCATTCTTTTATTTACCGGTTGAGTGGTGTCATTATTTTAAATGTTTTACCTCTGGTCATATGATCATTTTGAGACTCGTGTGTCTGTTTTTTGCAAAATGGCAATTTATTGTATACTGTAGTCCTCAAAAACATTTTTGGAGTCTAAGGTCAAATTTAACACGTTCAGTTATGAATAAGATATCACAGCATGTGGCATCTGCTAACAAGTGATCCATCAAGTCATCTTTCCAATTACTTTCAACTGGTTTCAGAATGTTATTTAGTCCACACCGGTGTCATAAAAGATTGAGTAAAGGTGTAGTTTGTTGCATTAACATGGACGTGTGACAAGTTTGAAAAGAAAAAGTGAAATCTGAAAAGTATCAATATAAGTGTTTACCTCAATTCCAGACACTATGGCTCAGTTTCACAGGCAGGGTTTAGCCTGAACCAGTTAAGACATTTAAGCAGCTTTTATAAAAATGGCCTAGAATAAACATTACAGGTGCGCATGTTGAGACAGACCAATGTTGCTGATATTTTAAGGTATGTCAGAGTAAGATATTTTCAATTGAGAGCTCAAATATGGATTTTATTCTAGGACTAGCGCTGTGAAACGGGGGTATATCTTGAAACCGCAAGTTTTTGTGAAATGAATGCCACTTGGTATGAGGTTTTGTTACGTAATGGAAAGACATATACCTTATTTATGAATCTTTAAAAAAAAAAAAAAAAAAAGCTTTTAGGTCCACTAAATATGTGAGGGGAATGTAACAATGTGTGTGTATGTACATATTAAATATGTGTATATGAATGCTTAGCAAAGTAAGAATCGTTTCACGTTTGAAATGCACTAAGATCTTTGTAGTTAGGAAAATGTATAATTTATCGCATTGCACGTTTTAATCATCGCGGTGAGGAGCGAAGATGTCCCTAATCTTTAATATGACGAAGTGCGTTTTACAGCAATGCACAGACTGCTTCCATTTTCTGTAGTTTGACGACGTCCCCTTAAGCCTTCATTGAATCGCTCGCGTCTGACGATCCCCGCGCCTGCGCCGCTTCGTCTGCCGCACTCGCCGCCGCCGGAGCCCGACTGAAATCACAGACACGGGCCTTCCTCGCCAGCATCCCTCCATCCAGCGCTCGTTCCCAGGGGAGGGGGGAGTAGCCGAGGACCTGTCTGGAACCACGACGAAGTTGTCGGACGTCCAGCGCTTGTGTTTCAGGGGGTTCTCCTCTTCGGCTGAACTGAGGGCATCAAACTTGCAGCAATGGAAAGAAAGGTAGGAATGCAACGCCATCGCGTCGCGTCATTATCCGCTTCGATCCGTACGGCAAATGCGTTTTCAGCATTTGGTTATTTCAAAGCATTTCTGCTTGACACGAGAGTCCTTACAGAATTTTTTTTTCTATCGTAATTTTGCTTTTTTTTTCATGCTTTGATATTAATTGATGGTATTGTTAGACTATAGACAATCTTACGCGCTTGATTGACACCTGTCAATTGAACTTGTCTCTTACTCGTGCCATTCGACTGTTATTTGCAGGGAACGCTTCATGTTTTTGCCTCCTTGTGCCTACAGTTTTGCATAGCTCAGAAATAGCATGTCTGCTCATAACCAACAATAGTCTGTCTCAAAACTTCTTCCAGTTGCTTTTTTTTTTAAACTGATGTATCTTGTAACTTAGATGATGAACATCCTTGTTGAACCCAACATCTTCTCTGCATTGTGTCTGTGTGCTTTCAGACAGTGTTGTTTGCAATACTGAAGTTTGTAATTCCAGAGGAGGCCTGTGCATTCAGCAGTACATCACAATTACTCCTTACCACAAATACTAGACTAGTCAGTGTGCTTTTCTGGTAAAGAGATCTGATGATGTGTGTTGGACTACAGAACATGCATTTAACGGTACAAAAAATGGTAAAGTTAATTCATAAAAGACTGGTGAGCTTTGAAGCATCTTTTCTGCATGTGCACATGGATAATCAAGCTCGTGTCTTCCCAAAACCTGCGGTTGCCCCCCTCCAGTACCCCCTTCATTCTGATTGAATGGGACATTGCCACCCTCCAGTATTAGACTTTATGGGGGTCCTTAAAGGGGGTATTCTACTACTGGAAGAGATTCCTTTTTCCTTGTCTTTATTTTTATATACTTGTTGTAAATTGTGCTTAGTTGTTTCAATCAACATGAAATGTTTTATAAATCGGTACAATGCTGCTTATGCACATTTACAAAAGATAATTATTGTTATTTGTAATAATTATATATATATATATATATATATATATATATATATATATATATATATATATATATATATATATATATATATATATATATATATATAATTTAGCAACTTTTATTTTCCAACTTTCCAACATTTAAAGCAATCTTCCAGAAAAAAACTGATATAGAAGTTGCCAAACATTGTAGTCATGCAGTAATGCATCTCATTAATGCTTGGATCAACTGAAAGATTTAACAGCTTGTTTGCGTTCCACCTGCCTCTGAACATCCAAAAATGTGCTTTCATTAAAATGATCTATCCAGTAATAAAAATTCTCATAATTTACTCACCTATATGTCACTTTCGCCAGTGCAATGAAAATGAATTGGTCCAGTGTTGTTTGGATCTCAAATTCTTTAAAAATATCATCTTTTGTGCTGTGCTGAAGAAAGTCCGATTCGGAATGACACAAGGGTGGGTAAAATATGACAGATATTTCATTTTTTAGATGAACTGTCCATTTAATTGCTTGCTCGCTGATAGACTGAGGCATAATCTGAACGGACTCACTATGGCGGTTGGTTCTCAGACAATTCTTCACAATTCTGCAGTTTGCCACATTCCTTTATAGTTTCCCCAGTGTTAGTCATTCAGACTTTACCCTGATATAATTCCCAGACTTAATAACCAGCTGTGAGAGCGAAAGGATAATTTACAGCCACATAACCGCCTATTGGAACAGCACCATGTCTGTTTTTTTTGATAGTCTTGATTGCCATGTTGCAGCTTTCGGCAGCATTCCACTACACACTGGTGGTCCAGCGACAGCCCCCTTCACAGACCCCCATCCTTCCCAACCCAGTGTCTGTGAGGGAAGCTACACTAAAACAGAGAGAGAGAGAGAGAGAGAGAGAGAGAGAGAGAGAGAGAGAGAGAGAGAGAGAGAGAGAGAGAGAGAGAGAGAGACTCTGGCCACACGCTGACACGCTTTAAAAAGAGAGAGAGTGGAGAAAGGGAACGTCAGAGTGCGGAGAAGGAGGGAGGGAGCACTCTCTTTTGGAGGAGAGGGAAAGTGAGGGAAGCGCACAGAGGCAGAGGTACCTAGGAATAGAGGGAACAAAAGAGAGACTGGGGGTTTTATAAATGGACATGGAGGATTCTGCCGGAGGAGCTCGTAAAGCCACCAAGAGTAAACTGTTTGAGTTTCTCGTCCATGGAGTGGTGAGTGAGAGAGCGAGCGTGTTTGTGCATGTGGAAGCGTGTCAGTGGCTCTGCTCACGGGAAAACTAAGATGCAGCGGCTGTTTTCCGTTCATTTCTGTGTAGATTGTTTGTTTGTTTTTTTACAAACAGGAACGACCGTGGAGGAATGAGTGTAGGAGAAAGAGTGAAAGGTTATTGTCTTTAACATATGGAGGAGGATAACGAAAGAGAAACTCTGGTACTGGAAGTATGAGAGATACTTGTGTTTTGAGGGATGAGTACTAGTACGAAACAGAGGATGCTCTTTTGGTGTGTGTGTGTGTGTGTGTGTGTGCAGGCAGAGGAGGGTGTGTTTCAGGAGCACCCTAAGGGTAGATCACACGTAAAAATCCTGCTGTGGTATTTAGTCGTGTACATGTAGTGGAAGCAGACTTGATTGTATGCGTTTCAGGGTGTTTACTGCATAAAGATGTGGACGAATGAAAGGTTCACAGAGACTTTTGGGAACTTTTGGTGGTTGTGCAACTATTTTGAGGCTGCTTTCTAATACTATTTGATATCGGACCAAATGAAAGGTATTGTTTCTAGAGGATTCTTTGCTATAACACAACCTTTAAGACGTCCTAACCCTCTATTAGCTTTGCTTTTGCCATGTTTTATTGAACAAACCACCAACACGGTACAAATAATCTTCCCAAAAAAGGCATTTCATGAATATAGAAGTATAAATATTTCATAAATCGAAGGATTGGCTGATCACAAACTTCTCCACGGTTATATACCTGAGAGATCACTCTGTCTGTGATTGCTAATAGACCTTGTGCAATTATTTAGATTTTTTCTTTTTTTGAATTGAATTTTATAACCTTTACTACCTGTTAAATATGTTTTTATTATTTAAGCAGGTTGTGCTACAAACTTGCAAAGTTGGCCTTAAGCTTTGTGGTAAAGGTTAAAAATGTTCTCCATTCATGCATTTTTACATTGCATTTGATCCGAGAAATTTTTACAAAACTATTTCTGCTGTTGGCATCTCTGTACAGATATATGTCGTATACAGCACTGCGGTATTGAGACGGTGTTGTGAAACTTATCCTGTGTGATAGTCCAGCTCTGAGGCCTCCTCCTGTGCCCTGAACACCTCCATTGCGACCTTGAGAGCCAGGGATTGGCAGAGGCGTGCAGAGACCCGCATCCGTTCCCGCTGCGTCCACATGTTCACAGCCCACTGCCTCTTCACTCAGATGTTTTGAGATTGGACCGGGCCTGGACACCCCTGGAGCTTGGCCTACTTTGGGAAGCGATGATCGGGTCGTGAGGGTCACAGCACCATACGGGAGCGTCTCTAGCAGAGATGTACTGTACCCGCACTGTAGGGAAGACTGGAGCTGGGGACGTTGGCTCACATTCTGGATGTTTCCACAACTTTGGTGCACATCCAGAGAGTCACAGGGACTTTGTGACTCTGCCATTATGAGTCATGAACAACAGACCCCAGATCTCCTCTGCAGCACACAAACTATAGAGAGACAATAACAGGACAAAAACTCAAAGATAATATTTCTCTTCAGTCGGGTAACACTTTAAAGCACCGTTCAAATTTTTCAAATGTTAATTTATGCGTGTTGTTAGCTAACAATCAACTGCATTTTAAACAGCATTTATTAATCGATATTAAGGGGTCATTTATAAATATAGCTATTTTATGTCAATTAATTTAGTATTTTTAATTAACTTAAGAAATCTACTATATACAAATGTGTTTGTATGTAGAAATGAACAATAACAGACTAATAAATGCTATTAAATTATTGTTTATATATCAGTTTAGCAATTGCATTAACTACTGCTGATGAATGCAATGAATGCTATATTCAATTAAAAAAAATTACATTTATTTATACGTAGCAAATTAAATTTTTTTATGTATTAATCTGAAGATGTTAATATATAAATATAATATTGTTTAGGTTAATTTAATATATGCATCATAAAAAAAATATATTTTTGAATATACTCTATATACATTTATGCATAAAATGTTAACGTATTTGGGTTTATGGATATATTAACAATAGCCTGTTATAACAAATGCTGTATTTGCTTTGCTAATAATATGGAAAAAGCTTACATTATTGTAATCATGTTTATTTAAAAGGTTTTTTCTGTTCAGACTCATTCATATACTGGTTTCAAAATGCAAATCAGTAAAGATTTACATTGAAATTTGCAAAAACACATTTCTAAATCCAGAAGGCACAATGCATGTAGACTAGATGAAAAGAGATATTATTTGACATCACAGTTTGCACAGTTGTCATTCAGACTGCTTTAGGCTGACTTACCCGGCACCTCTGTGTTTCGGTAGAGGGCGAGCAGCTGTCGCTTCTGAAGTGACAGGCACAGGTGCGAGAGGCCCTGGCCTAATTCTGCTTCAGATACTGAAGGAGGAGCTCATAACAGCGCCTTACCTCAAAAGAGTCTTTGTGCATTATGTCAGCTTGCTGTAAATGATTTAAAAGCTACAGGTTTGATAAATACACATATACGAATTGATGCGTATGTATTGTGTGTCAGAGCGATAACATGCTATAACACAGGAGTTAATCAAAGGAGTTCAACAAAGAAATGACTGGCTGTCTGACCTTTAGTCTACATTTTTCTCATCTCCACAGCGTCCAGGCATGACCTCAGGGGCACGGATGCCCCATCAAGGCGCTCCCATGGGGCCTCCTGGACCTCCATATGGAGGAACGCCGCCGATTCGCCCAGGGATGCCTAACCCAGCCCTAGACCCAAACCGAAAACGTCCTGCCCCAAACCAGCCAGTGCAGCCTCCCCCTGTCCAGAACCGTCCCAGAAAGTGAGTGCCACTTTAAACTGTTATTTGACCTCCGCTGATTTTAGATTATAGTAACAGATAATAAATAATACATACGCACTGCCTGAACCTTAGAGCAAACTAAAAATGAAGTGTTATAAGATTTTATGCTCTTTATTTTGCTCCTCCTTTAATTTGCCAACAGGCTCTTGTCAAGTATAGCGCTCTCTAGTGACTGAATGATTTTATGTTTGGCTGGTGCTGGTGCTCTATCTTTAGACTGCATCATTTTGATCGTGTTTAAATGCCAAAATACTTCTTGGTGAATATTAATAGTGCAACAGTTATCCTAAGTAATCACTTAGGCACACTTACTGCTATTGCCTTTCAAAAGAGAGTATCACAGTGCCCTTCCTACTCAGAAATATAGAAGTGAGGACGCTGAATGTCTATGGGTTTTTTTGGGTACAGCCTGGACTTGGAAATTTGTCACCGACATTTGATTTTCAAGACTCTTGTTTCTAGCTCTCGATGTAGCTGTTGGGACCTAGCGTCAGACATTAAATCTTTTTGATTCACGTTGCTGTCTGTGTGACTTTTTTTTTTTTTTTTATTCCTAAAACATTTTGCATACAGGAACTTGTGATCGCAACTGGCAAAACTGTGTACTTGAAGTCACGATCACCTCTAAACTTTTGCCAACAGCCTCGCAGAAAGGACCTTCACGAAGGGATTCCATTGCTCATTTTCATTTGAAACAACCCTGCTAATAGCATTCCCTTCCCAAGGGCGTGAAAGTGATGTTTGGAATTTGCTGTTAGTTTTCTCTGGTTTTCATCTGTCTTGTCGCAGTACTGTATTTGTCCTTGCGTTTTCATTTCAACTGTATATACGCATGCAAGAGTGTCAGTTGTAATTACTGAGGGGCAGCTTACTGAATTCAGCAGACCGTGCTACAAAAAATCTAACTGTTTAACAAATGTTATAGCTGGATCATCGAAATACAAGACATTAATCTCAGTAGTCTTGGCCAGAATTTCATCATCTTGCAGTACTGCTTAATGCACAGATGTTAACATTTTGCCTGATGCAAATAAACCAATAATTATTTTGTAAATCATTTTAAATAAATTGCTCCTGTTAAATTTAAACATATATCTAATCTATGCTATTTTGTCTACACAGATGTAGAAATAAATAAAACAGTTTACAAATGAGTTTAGGAATCTAATGTAAACGTAGGCATTTTTTTTAATCAAAATACATATTATAACATTTTATTACATTTAGAAAATGCAGAGCTGGATTTTTAGCAGCCAGACATGTTGATTTGTGGTTATAAAAAAAAATCCTATTATTATCGGTTGCAAAAACCGCTTACTGTTTTTCTAGTAATATCTTTTAGGATTCTGTGATGAACTGAAAGCTTAAAAGAACAGCGTTTATTTAAAATGGAAATATTTACTGTCACTTTTTTATTTAAAAATATTTTTAACCTCTTACTGCCCCCAAACCTTTAAAGGTTAGTGTATATTTGCAGATATTTCCTATACAGTCATGGCTAAAATATTGGATCTTTGCAAAATATGATCAAAGAAGGCTGTGAAAATAAAAAAAGAATTGTTAATCCTCTTGTGATCTTTTATTTTTTTTTAAATAAATGTAACCTGTCATTGTATAATAAGAATATAAAATGGGGGATATATTATTATGAATTTTCATAATGCTAGTGCATTTCTCAAATACACATTGAACACAATAATTGGCACCACTAGAAAATTCAGCTAGTAAAATATCATAAAAGAAAAAAATAATTGAGCACTCCAGGGTTATTATGAACATGAAATTATCCAGCAATGGCTTCCTGTTTCACAGAAATATAAATAGGAGGGAAAACATTGCTTAAATTCCCTTAATCATCCATCACAATGAGAAAATGTGCAGCAAAAAATAATAAAGCTTCACAAATTAGTAAAGTGGCTTTAAGATAAGAACTAGAGCAGCAAAAACTTCCATGTCCACCATCAGAGCAATAATTAGGAATTTCCAATTAACATAAAGTGTTACGAAACCGCCTGGAACAGGATTTGTCTATATCATCCTTGACTGGCCAAAGTTTTTTCAAGGATCACAGCTGGAGAATTGCAGAAAAAAAGGTGAATCTCGGGTTAAGAAAACTAAAAAAAAAAAAGTAAAAAAAAATGGTCAAACAGTACCTACATCATCATGTTTGGGAGAGTTTCAAGAAAAATTATACTTGCTCATCCAAAAACAAGCATATTTAGTTATCAGACTGGACTTAAAATGGGACTGGCTTCCATGGTCAGATGAAAATAAAACGTAAAATTGTAGCATCAAAAGCTCAAGATGGGTTTGGTGAGCACAGGGATAAAAAGTATCACCATATGGACAATTAAATATACTGCTGTATTTTTTTATGTTGTGGGCCTATATTTCTGTTGTAAGTGCTGGACATCTTGTTTAAACTCGTCCTCATGGATTCTATCAAATACCTACAGATATAAAAGTGACTGACTCTGTTAGAAATCTTATAATAGGCCATGTTTGGATTATCCAACTTTACAATAATCCAAACACAAACCTCAAAAATAACACAAAATTGAGCCACTGAGCACAAACCCAAGCTTCCCATAAGCAGTCCTCTAACCTGAACCCTGTAGAAAATGATGTGAACTGAAGAGGAGAAGCTGGGAATCTTAAGTGTCTGGAGCGATTGTGGATGAAGGAACGGTCTCTGATCTCTTGTCAGGTGTTATTTAACTTTGTCAGGCATTGTAGGAGAAAATCTCCTGCCAAATGGAGGTTTCAAAAAAGTATTGAACAAAAGGGTGGAATTAATTGTGACCAGTGTGTATTAGAAAAAAAAATCATAACGATATTTCCCCCCATTTTAAATTTTTACTATCCAATGAAATTAATTTTATGATTTAAAAAAAAAAAAAAATACCAAAAGGATTAAAAATGCAGATTCATTTTCATAGCCGCCTTTGATCATATTTACCAAGGGTGCCGATATTTTTGACCTATAGTATATATCTGTATATGTGTACAATATCGGCTGTTACTGAAAAAGTCTGTAACTAACTAGAGGTACCCCAAATCAACCTATAGGAAACCACTTGGATTTCCAGCAGCAAATGAGATATCTGCAAGACAGATGGACATGAGAGACGCCCAATCAGATCCTTCAATTGGATCCTTCAAGTAGGCTGTTTATTCTGCTGCATGTTAGTTTGACAGTTTGTGATGGACATGTCCCTGCCTGATTGGTTTGTTCCCGTTTGCAGCTTCAAACTTGACTGAAGCATATTTCCCCAAATGCATGTGTGCCTTTAAGGTCACAGATAAGTAGAAATCAATGAAAATGAAATTCAGTAAATGAACAGAACATTTGACATGACCTAAGAATGAATGCATGTGAGGCAGAATATGCGTTTGCAGTCAGTCAGCTTTGTGTGCGGGCTGCATGACCTTTCTGTCATGCCGTTTGTGGTAATTCACAAGGTTTTCTCTTTAATAGTTGACCTACGTTCAGCAAACGCTCGTTTTATTCACCTGAATGCACTATCGATTAATTTTAGATGAAGAATACGTGACGAGTGTCGAGGCATTCACCCTCACACCCCCACCGCATCTCAGTCTCTGCTACTCAGCCTCTCCCGGAGGAGCAGTGTGGCTTAGGGTGGACGAGTCGGACCATGAGAAAGTTTATACTCCAGAGGGGGTGTGGATGTGAATGTGGACAGACATTTCCTGCTCTGACGGGGTCATGTGCTCCTCTGCTCTGGACCTGAGGAACTCTCGGTGTCCGTAGGAGTGTGGCATGTTTGGAAAAACGTTTCCGCGACAGCGAATTATATGCATCATGTTTGGGGATGAAAGAGAAATGAGTTAGGAACATCTTTCTGAAAACAGCAGTTGGATGCAACCGATCATTTTTTTGTGGTCCAAATTGATGCTGGG
Organism: Puntigrus tetrazona; assembly: GCF_018831695.1. Taxonomy (NCBI): domain Eukaryota; kingdom Metazoa; phylum Chordata; class Actinopteri; order Cypriniformes; family Cyprinidae; genus Puntigrus; species Puntigrus tetrazona. The sequence continues at coordinate 15,144,805 of NC_056700.1, read as the reverse complement.
AATGACATTTTAGAAGTATTTTCAGACGTTTGGACCACAAAGATCTAGTTTTCACAAATACTGCGGACTGCATAAACAGAAGCTGTTCTTGCATGTTTTTCGTCTAAAAATCTATTGCTTTTACAGTTAGGGTTAAGGTTATTGCACACCGAGAATTTTTATCTGAAATTTTCACACATTAGTAAATAAATACGATCTCATGTTGTGTGAAGTTTACACACTTACTCCGAGGCTTTTGAAAAATCTGATCGGATTCAATTTTCTGCATTTTCACATTCGTAGCATGCATTTTTATAGAAAAGGATGAGATATATGAAAAAAAAACACGAAAACACATGAACATCTCACAGTGACACAGTGTTCAAGGGCCTTTAGGATTAAAAAGGGCAGTGGTGGTTGCCAGATTTTCACTGTAAAAAAAATATGATGACAATGTAACAGTGTTACAGGTTGGCTTGTTGGTGCCTGTATATTTTAAACTGTATAACTTAGTTTTTAAGTGATATAATGTTAAAAAACAACCTTAAATATTAATGCTTTTTAGCTTAAAATTTACTGATAACCACGGGGTTAAAACATCATCAGGCACTCACAACAAAAAAATTGTCCACTAAACATTACCTAATAATAAAATAAAATGACACAAAACACCCTAATGTACATTATGGATAATAAAAGAAACTAAAGAAACTAAATTCAATAAAATGTGATGTGTCACAGATCCAGGAACCTCTGGAAATGTCTTCTACAGTTTTTTAAAGCTGTAAATTCTATAGGTATTCATATTTTTATTTCCCAAAAAAGCAAAAAAAACCTTGACAGTCCTTTTAACAGAACAGTGTATATATATATGTATGTATATATGTGTATATATATATATATATATATATATATATATATATATATATATATATATATATATATATATATATATATATATATATATATATATATATATATATATATATATATATATATATATATATTAAAAGCATTTTTTTACTGTCCCCTTCTATAAAACCATTTTATGATAATAAAGGCTTGCTGTTCGATTGCTGTGTGAACAGCCCTTTACAATAACTGAGACAGCCAGATGTTAAAACAGCAGGTCAAGTCTGCTAGCTATACATACACCCATAAAATGTGCCAAAATTAATATGTGTGCATCATGATTAAGTGTTATTTTCTGCCTCTTTTTGTCCTTTTCTCACTCTTATACCGTCTCTCTGATCACACACACAAATACCAAACACACACACACACAGCTGGAAAAACGTCTGGATGGGTCCCAGTTATTTAGCAGATGGCCTGTGGACTCTGCTATCAGTCACCATAGTAACATGCTTTCCCTCTCTCTCTTTCTTTCTTTCTTTCTCTCTGTTTTCCCCCATCCGTAGTGCCAAGAGAAGAAAAATGGCAGACAAGATTCTCCCTCAGAGGGTGAGGTCCATCACTATGGCTTTTATCTGTTTGTCTGTGTTTGTTTTTTTTTTATTCATGCCTTAATTTCCAGTGCCAAGTCAAGATTGATCACACGGTTAAGGTAATTGTGCTGGTTTCTTTATTTCGGGGGGCTGAAAAAGTGAAATGGATGGTCAAGAGGGGTCCAATTTGTCTCGAAGCCTGCTTGGTTTTTGGTTTTTCTGTTAGTGGAAAAGGGTTTGATTTCCAAAAAAAATGTGATGGTGTGTCATTTCATGGAGATGTTGGATGAATGCAGGCACATGGCTGATTTGGTGAAATGTGTCCATCGGGATGTGACACAGTAACACGCCACAATAGCAGGAGCTGGAAAGGTTGTGGGTTCTTGAAATGGCTAATCCTCTTAATGTCTTATTAGGATTTTTTTTTTACAGGCAAACCAAAAAGTTCTAATTCATTATTATGATGTTTGTAAAATGCTGGAGGTCACATGGGAAAAAGAGAATGATGCAACACTGTGAAAATCAGGAGAGCATCACGTTACAATTTTGCTGTGAATCGTGCAAGGACATACATGATTTGTTTCAGTAACAAGTCACAAATGAGATTTAGGATGTGAAACAGTCACTGATTTAGTAGAAGTGGTACAAACTCCTGGTAAAATCTGGTAATGTTTTCATATTCATTGAGTTTGCAAAGACTATTTACTTGATTTGCTCGCAAAATTGGCCAAGAATATTGGTATATGTCTACATTTAATATTCTAGGTTCATATTACAATATTCTAGGTTCATATTACAATGAAACAACTCAAATTAAAATATTTTAAAATCTACATTTTTAATCGACATTCTTATGTTCATATTTTGCAAATTGTTGGACTTGCACAGTTAATGGTATTGTTGATTCTGAATAATTAATCATATAAATATAATCGTTGAATTATTTTAATTTAATAATAATTTATTATAAAATGTAATAACACTTTAGTACAGGGACCAATTTCCCAGCTGTTCATAAACATGTCTGTTCATAACATACAGACCATTTATTAGTATTTATTAAGCACGTATTCTGCATGATCATATTCTAGATCCTTGATCCTACCTAAAACCTAAACTTAATAACTACCTTATTATTAAGACGCAGCAAATTAAGAGTTTATTGTGGCAAAAGTCATAGATAATGGTTTAGTCTATGCTATCTATAGTTATATAATCTCACTTTTTTATGCACTGGTTTATGATAAAGAATTATTGTGTTAGTCTCTGCTTTATGAGACCTTTATGAGCACTTAAATTTGTTTTACTTTATTTTTAGCACCACAAAATGACTTTCTGTCATAAACGAAATTGATCATGAATGGGAAAATTACGGGAAAAATTTCTCTGAAAAAATCTTACAATGAATGATGCATCAAATTGTTATTAGCCATGTTTGCAGAGTTGCTTAACAATGCTTTTTCATCAGATCCGTGAACTGGTGCCAGAGTCCCAGGCTTACATGGACCTTTTAGCTTTTGAGCGCAAACTTGACCAAACCATTATGAGAAAGAGGGTAGACATACAAGAAGCCCTCAAAAGACCAATGAAGGTATCTGATCTCAGCACACAATTATAGTGCGATTTAGCTCACAGTGAGCAACGAGCCAAGGTACAGCTCAAACTGTCTCTTGTCTTATAGCAAAAGAGGAAGCTACGATTGTACATTTCGAACACTTTCAACCCTGCCAAACCTGACGCAGAGGACTCAGAGGGCAGCATTGCATCCTGGGAGCTGCGTGTAGAGGGCAAGTTGTTGGATGATGTAAGTTTGCCTTAATAATCTTACCATCTGTTCTATAATGTAGTGTTGAATTCATTAGCCGTGACCATTGTTATTATTATTTTAAATGTCAGTCAAAAAATGGTTTCAATTTAGTTAATTAAAATAAGCAAATTAGCCAAAATAAGCCATTTTTTCACAACTTAATTTCACTGCACACAATCGGTGACATTTGTTTAATGGAAGTTTATTTAATGCATGCATGAATAATTACTTGATCCAACTTAGTCCTTTTCATTGCATCTAGCAGACTTAACAAAACATACTTACGTTCGTAAGCTTGAGCAAATTCACCCAAATTACTTTTTGTTTCTTTAAAAGGCTTAATTTAATTGCACAGAACAATTTAATCAAGCTAATTGAACGTTTGTATTTTTTTCCCAAGGTACTACACTGTCAATGCTAATGTGTGTTTGGGCTTCATTCAATTAGCAAGTCCCATTTTTTAAGCTTAATCTTTTATTCCCTGCGCGCTTTAGCCTGGAAAACAAAAGAGGAAGTTTTCGTCTTTCTTTAAGAGCCTTGTTATTGAGCTGGATAAGGATCTGTACGGCCCTGACAACCACTTAGTGGAGGTAAGCATTAGCTCACTCTACATAATAAAAAAAAATATCGCTAAACCATATTTGATATTCATTCTTTACAAAACTTGGAAGCAATTAATATGAGAGAATCTGAAGTGTCCTCCTTGCGTTTCAAACGAGGTTGAGGACAGGCACAAAGGGCGACATTATGTCACATTCAAGTGCATGTCCTCAAGAATCTCCTGGCCTCTACTGTGTAGCCGATTGGATTGGAACGCAGTAGAAAAGTCAATGTCAGATTCAAAAGTTCAGTTAACCATACTTCATGTAAGACATATCTTTGTGGTCTCCATAGCGACGTGTTACATAAGGAAGTTGCCCATGACACTGTGCAGTGATGTCACTGCAGCCAGCGCAAAGCTTTGGGCAGCATTAACAGGAAAAATAGAAATGCATTTCTGAAGACAAACACTTATAAAACCTTTTACAGCACCCTGAGTCTTTGTATTCAGAAAGTGTGCGTTACTCTATTTTAGTGGAGGAACCATTGTGCACAGGTGCTATTCAGACGCACTCAGGCATTTACATTAGACAAGGGAACCTTCCCAGCTGCCTCACGCACTTAATATTTATGCACTTTGTTAGGGACATTGAGGTCTTGGGAAGGCAGATACACAGAAGTGGTCTTCAGCTCTCAAGGAGTGACCCTTGTGCCCCTCCGGCCCATTGGAACGGGCTGAACGCTCCGCATTTGGATTTATTCATTCAGCAGCTCTTTAAATTGTCCTTGGTGACTGTGGGTTTTCATCACAGCACACACCAGATTGAAGCGCGCGATAAAAAGAGTGATTTACCTGTGGAGAAGGACGGCATTGAAAAAACCCTCCAATGTCAAGCAAAGCTAATTGAGTTGAGCTGTGAGTCACTGCCATTATGTTGTCTCTTTCAGATGGCGCTGAAACATGCGATGGTTTAGGGAAAATGCAAGTGAGATCGCATAAAGAGCCTAATCATTTTATTCACTCTCATGCTTGAATGTCTCTTCTGTGCATAAACAGTGCATAAGCAGTTCATAGTTAATAAAAAAATTGATGGTGGGGGCATCATTTTAAGATTTGACACTCTTTCTCAATAGCTCAATCATAATGCATGCATTATTAAAATAATAACATTTTGCAGATTCTGAAAGGGGGTTGTGAACTTTTGACTTTTACTGTAGACTGAACGCTTTAAGAGACAGACATGATGTATGTGGAAGATGTTTTCTACTTTTTAGAGGGATGAATATTGTATAAGTGTACCGTATTTATTGCATCAAAATTTGTTAAAACTTTACTATAGGTTTGGGGTGGATAATTATATCGGTTTATTATTCATGCAGCAATACCTTACTGTTGTTGTTTTCAGTAATAACCATCATTTTCAGAAAATGGAACTGCTACATGAAATAGCATAAACTTTTTAATGGCTAGTGTTTGCAGATTTAATTTCATTCTGTAAACTATCATTCTGGTCTTAAATGCTACTATTTGTATTAGCGTTGATAAAGTTTCTAACATCATTATGTTTTTCCTTACCGAATGTGGTTTCCTGTCAGTTTAAGCACCAGATATTGCCGTGTTAACTAATAAAACCAGGGGGAAAAAATTATTAATTCAAATCATTTGTAAATGATAAATAAAATAAAATACAACTTCTCACTTTGTTAACTTTCTAAAGTGTCAAACTTAGTAGAAAATACAAGTCCACGGATACTTATAATAGGTGCATCTGGCAACATTTCAGAGGACCGGACCTCATACCTCATAGCTGGCTGTGGCAATTAAACAATTGAAATAAATATTGTACAGATTGTTGCTGCTTTTTGTGAAAGGGTATCCGATTTATTTAGTTATTGTATAAATGGCACACATTAATTAATATTTTTAGAATCAAGCTCATAAATGATAAAAACAGCCAGAATTAGTCAGTTACATATACTTAGCCACCATGTTAAGACTGTGTCTTAAGAACTAGTTGCCGAGCGGTAATCGGCCTTACTTTTATAATACAAATAAGACCAATCTGCCTTTTAATATCTGAATTTAGTTTTGAAGACTAGAATAAAAAAATACTTTTCAAAAATTTTAAGCAATCAGTCCGCAAGCATTTTTAAGAGCTTTTAAAGTGGCATACGACAAAAACGCAGCTCTTGCTTGGAATAAACAGAATTTTATTGTGCTTCGTTCTTGGGGCTAATAGAGTAATTGTTATAGTCACCTTCATGGTTATCAATCTTTGTGCGAATGAACCTTTTACGTTAAATAAAGGACCCAACAATATCTAGCAATCAGAATATCATAGAGACTGGAAGGCTACAAAGCCAGACAGAATAGTAACCAAGTAGCGCATAGCAACCTACTAAAAACCAACCACTAAGAACATCTTAGCAACTGCGTGCCCTGACAAGACGCCCTCGATACAGGCAAAAGCTCCTCAGATTTTCTTCTGAACATATCAAAATCTGGTTTGAAATTGCTGCATGCTTCTCGTGCAGCGGTTTTATATAATAAACCTGTTGTTTAGGCTGAGTTTGTGTTTTATCCTAACAGTGGCACCGCACTGCAACGACCCAGGAGACAGATGGCTTCCAGGTGAAGAGGCCTGGTGATGTGAATGTGCGCTGTACCCTCTTGCTCATGCTGGATTACCAGGTGCGTGCAGATTATTATCAGAGATTACATCTGATGGATTACCAGTGGAGGGTTTGTACTGTACGTCATAGCTGTTCATAAGCATGACGTCAAACTCTTTCAACGATATCTATGTGAAAAATTAACTTTGGGGACTAAAAGTCTGAGGTCATGCTAAAAATTTGAGATTCATAATCCAATTTACAAATAAAGTCTTAGTGTTAAAACATTAGATTAAAATGTTAGGAGCTAAATAAAACGCATTAACTACAAAATGTAACGCATTAAATAAACGTGTTGAGAAAGGCCAATTAGAAATTCATCTGCATAATGATAGCTTTAGCTTAATAGTCTTATTTATCTTGAAAAGCACTGCAATTAAAAGCTATAGTCGAGTCATTAATCTGCAAAAGTTTGATTGCCATTGTCTATTCACCGAAGTATCTATAGCTCTTGAGCAAATGGCTCTTTAAATTACAGCAATTTTCACTTTGCCAACTACATCCTGAAGGGAAGAGGCTTGGCTCGTCAGAAAACTAAAGCTTTGTTTTTAAACAGTGAATATTCAAATCTAGAAAGGGAGACAATGAAACAGATTTGCATTTGTGTAGTTGACTTGAAATTTCAGGTAGTTTCAGCAATATATCCAGATCAATGAAATGTCTATTCTTTTAGAATCATTATTATGTGAGATTAAGTCGAGTAGTCGTATTATAAATCAAACCAGAGAAACATTTAAATAAATTAGCGAATGCAGAAATGTGATTAAAAGTGTAACATTGTAATAAACATGGATAAACATTGTAAAAGAAATGGACAAGAATACTGTTATGCTCAAACCTTATTAAAAACCATTTTTAAATCTACGCTTTCTATTGTATATATTTTAAAATGTAAGTTATTCCTGTGATGGTAAAGCTGAGTTGTGAACAGCCAATACTCTTTAGTATTCAATGTCAAGTGATCCTTGAGAAATCATTTCTTATTATGGCTGCTGAAAACAGCTGTGCTGCTTAATATTTTTGTGGAAACCCCGATTCTTTGACAAAATAGAAATAGCATTTATTTAAAATAGATTTTTTTTAGTATAAATATCTTTAATGCATCCTTGCTGAATAAAAGGAAAATACTAATACTGATCGCAAACTTTTAAATGGTAACTATTAAACTAAACTCTTGTTGCTGAATTACATTCAAGGACATGTTATATCAAGTACTCAAGTCATTTCTTTTATCCATTGTGCATTTCAGCCTCCTCAGTTTAAGTTGGATCCTCGCCTTGCACGTCTTCTTGGCATCCACACTCAAACTCGCTCCTGCATCATCCAGGCTTTATGGCAGTACGTCAAGACCAACAAGCTGCAGGATTCTCATGAAAAGGAGTACATCAACTGTGATAAATATTTTCAGCAGGTACTACCATAGCATAAAATACTTTCTGCAATTTAGCGTGAATATTTCGCCTCATAGCAAAAGCTTCTTTTTTTTTTTTTTTACATTTCTGACAGATCTTTGATTGTCCTCGTCTGAAGTTTTGTGAGATCCCTCAGCGACTAACCAACCTACTACTCCCGCCTGATCCTATCGTGATCAATCATATCATCAGGTAATTGGTCATAAATTTAGAATGTATTTTTGTTGTATTTATCTTCATAAATTCTTCATCACATAATGCTCTAAAAACCATTATAGGTTGTTATGTATTTTAGTGTTTTACACTGAAAAAACTACAGCATATAGCTTCACAATGGCACAGGGGTAACTAATGACATAATTGTGAGATGAAGTGTTCAATGTCTTTTTCAATTGTAATTTTATCAGTGTGGATCCAAATGACCAGAAGAAGACAGCCTGCTATGACATTGATGTTGAAGTGGATGATCCTCTGAAGAGTCAGATGAATGGTTTCCTGCTGTCTACCGCCAATCAGCAAGAGATTGCATCCCTAGACAACAAGGTCAGAATGAGATTTATCAGTGAAAGGAAAATGCCACCTGGAAAACAATTATTGAATATCTAGATTCTCTTTAAACCCTATGCATAACTATTATTTTCTGATTGTGCATCTTAACGGTCACACTTCCACTTTTTTATTCTTTAGATCCATGAAACTATCGAGTCCATCAACCAACTGAAGATTCAAAGAGATTTCATGCTTAGCTTCTCCAGGGACCCCAAGGGCTACATCCAGGATTGGATCTGCTCCCAGAACCGAGACCTTAAGGTGAATGTAAACTATGTGCACCGCTCAAAACCACTAACATATACAGTATTATTATTTCAAATATTACAACTATTTTGCACCCTTAATGAATGCCAAAATAAAGTTAATTTATTTGTGAAACAGTGTCTCTACCTAGTGGTCGAAAGGGTGTAACTGCTAATAGAGAGATGGTCTTTTGTGCCGTTTTGAACTGGGTTGGATTTTGTGGTTACAGCTGATGACAGATACAGTTGGAAATCCAGAGGAAGAGAGAAGAGCAGAGTTTTATAACCAGCCCTGGTCTCAGGAAGCTGTCAGCCGCTACTTCTACTGCAAGGTGAGTGCTACCTCAACATGAATTGTGTTGGATCAGTAAGAGTTATGTGAAAGAAATGGATATTTCTATTTAGCAAGGATGCATTAATCTAATCAGAAGTGTCAGTAAAGACATTGTAATTTTAGTTTAATGTTATTTGAACTAAATGCTATTCCTTCGAGCTTTTTCATTTATTAAAGAATCCTGAAAAATTGCTAATATATAAAATTTCTTAAGCACTAAATCAGCATTTTAAAATGATTTCTGAAGGATCATGTGAGGTTATTTTAAATTACTTTATATATATATTCATAATTATTTTTTTTTGCTTATGATGTTTGAGTTAAAATTTCACTTGCTCTTTTTATTTACAAATGTAATGTTCTTTTCTTTTACGTAGATTCAGCAACGAAGACAGGAGCTTGAACAAGCTTTGGCAATGCGAACAACCTAAAATATCTCATTTTCATAAAGAAGTTGACAACTAGTTTGCCTCACCTGTGGCTTGGTCACTTTTATTCTGGTGGTCTCCACACCTGGGCAGTTTTCCATGGAAATGAAAGTATTAGTTCCCTTCTCAATATGAGGTTTGGACTGATTTTAATCAAGGAGGGTCAATGAAAGTGTAATTGTATTCTTATTTAATGTATGTTTACTGTACAGTTGAATGTATATAACCTCACAGTACAATGAATTTAAGAAAGTCGGAAATGCCACTTTCACACTGATTACACACAAATACAGCAGCTATAGGAATTGTTTTTTCATCAGTTTTTTGATGCACGTTAAGTGCAGATACACTGTGTGTCTTCTGACTTGAAAAGTAGAAAATACAATGAATGAAACTTTTATGCCTGGGAAATTTTGTAACTATTAATGACATGCTAAATGCTAGTATGTACGTATCGATGTTGAATCTGTCACGTTTTTCTACATGTTTTGTCACGTTCTGCTTTTAGCTTTCTTCTTTGTTTTTCTGTCATTTAATTTGCACTGTGCAAAAGATATCACAAAGACATCCACTGGATGAAAATCTGCCAACTTTATTTGCAATAAGTGACATTTATTGTCATCATTTTAACACTTTAAAGAAAACACTTCATGCTACGACAAGGTGAATCATTCTGATTTGTGTTTACGATACCAATTTTTGTGTATTGTTAAAAAAATTCAAAAATGATTGTTCATAAGCAGTGTTTATAAAAAAAATGTTTGAAAACAATTTTCAGAGGCTTTTAATGCCAGTAAAACAAAATATGTTCTAAGTATATTGTGTGTTGATGAATACAGTATCGCATGTTGCATGTAAATTTTTTTTTGTTTTTGTTTTTTAGGAGTTTCTTTTTTTAGCATGATTTCGAAATGTTTTGGATCTTTGCTGCCTTATTAAATCACTGATATGCACAGGAAGCATTAACCAAAGGTTACGTACGGTTACATCATCTTTGTGAATGCTGATAAATTACTTAATTTTACTGAATATTCCATCACACTAGTTGATGGCATTTGTATACATGTGGCCTAAGATGTGCTTAATGCACAGATGAGAAATAAATCTGGTACTCGTGAATGTCAAGAGGTGCATTGACCCCTTTACCTTTTAAAAAGACATTCTTAATGTGTTATGTATTTTATTTAAATAAGCGTGTCTGTTATGGACATTTTGAAAAAGATTAATAAAATAAACACAAATTCATGATTAATATCATTGTTAATCCAGTTCACAAAAGCAGTCTGAACGGTCATGAATCGTCACCTTATTCAGTTTCATTACACACACTGAATTATGTGTTTATGTACATTTAAAATAAAGAAATCTCTTTTTTTGTCACCGGGGTTTTGCGAAAACGTGATTAAATATTGATCAAATTTTATTTTTGTATGAATTGTATATTTGGGGGTCACTATAAATTCTAAGCTAATAGTTTGACCTGAAATGATCATTTCTGTATGATTCACATTGCTAGCTGACTCTATGATTATACAATGCTCATTTTAGGTCATTCTGTGTGACTACTAACCATGAAACAAACCACGCCCAGATAACGCGTTCCAGTCCATACGCAAAGAAGTGGGTGGAGAATTGTGATGTATCGGCTTCTGATTGGCTGGCGTGCCGGTATTGGTGACACGCGCCTCTTACTGCTTGTAGCGCGAGCCATGAGACCGCTTCTCTAGAGCTAGCGCTTCATCAGGAAGAGAGCTAGGTAAGACAACGGCCTATTTCCATGAAAGTTGATTATTTACCCGTGTTAACTATCTATCTCCGCGTTGATCGATGTCTACAAAAAAAAATCATATCTCATTTATTCGTTTAATGTTGTTCTCCAGGCATCTTTTGGATTAACAGGCTAGTTTTACCGGCTGTTAGCTCGCCGGCTAGCTCGTGGTAAGAGAGACTAGCGTGCTCTCCTCTTTTTTCGGTTGATTCCAAATTGATTCGCCGAACTTACTTATTTTATCACAATTTGGATACAAACCTCAGTTGTTCTATGTCCATGGAGCGAGATTTACTCGCGATCTGGGATACGCCGGTGCTTTACGGCTAGAGTTAGCATGGTGAAGTGGCTCACTGGTCGGGCCTTACCGTTAACAGACACTATTTTTCCTCTAAGAACAGAGTTTACGTTTTTCGCAAATTCATCCGTGATTTTTGTGACTTTCAAAATTCATCGCGATATCATAGTTGTAGTTTGCCGTGGAGTATTTATGTTGTACCGGTATCACTTCACCATTGCAGTTATTCGCCTACACTGCGTCAGGGAAAAGTACTGGCCGATTCCACGTGAGCCTAGCCGAACCACTGCCCTCTGGTGCCTGCAGCTCAGTGGACCTTTTAAGAGACCTTAAAACAACCATGCGAACAAAGATTTTTTTAGTCGAATTGAATGTTAATTAAACAGGAAGTACGTTTGGGAACAGTGTGTAAATTTATAACGCTTTTTTTCTGTCAGCATATGAGAGCATCTTTCCCTCCAACTAATCTTTTTTTTTTTTTGTCCCTCCCTTCCAGGTTTTGAGAAGTGTTCTGTTCCTGGTATTTACCGTTAAAATGCCATCTGATTTAGCAAAGAAGAAGGCAGCGAAAAAGAAAGAAGCAGCCAAAGCTCGTCAACGTACAAAGAAACCAGAGGATGGAGTGAATGGTGATGCAGAGAAACCCGAGAACCAGCAGAATGGAGCAGCTGAGTTCAACGGTAAGGACAATCGTTCAAAAGCAGGCTTTACGTCTGTCCAAACCAAAACAACAAATAAACATTGGCAAAATTTGGTGCGCTAAACGTTTGATGTTGATTGTATATTGAATGTGTTTTCAGATTCTTTTTATAGAGCATAAGGGTGGTTTTTGATCATGTGCCCAAAAACAAAGCTTACCTGATTTTTGTGCCCAATTACGTAAAACAATGTGTTTGAATTGGAAGTGTTGCTGCAGCAACCGATCAGTGTATGTCAAAGTACCGCGAGAGTCAATCATACACAGATTGGTGGCTGCAGTGATTCTTCAAGTCAAATACACCTAATGACTTGTTGGTGCTCGCAAACAGGATATTTTTAAGCGACAGTGCCTTTGCTGGGGTTTTCTGTAAGTGACACCTACTGTCAGAGAGTGGACTTTTTGTTCAGACTGTCTGGTTTTTTTATTTATTTTGCACTGCTCTGTATAGGCTTTTTTTCAAAACCTGATATTGTTCATCTTCCTTAAATTATTAGATTTATTCCTTTTGTTTTTACAGGGGTTGCCAGTTTGACTAAGGAGCTGGATGAGTTTGAACTGAAGAAAACCGAGGCCCGAGCAGTAACTGGTGTGCTGGCGTCTCATCCCAACAGCACTGATGTGCACATCAGCAGCTTGTCTCTTACCTTTCACGGACAGGAGCTGCTCAGCGACACTAGTTTGGAGCTCAATTCTCTGGCCGTCGGTATGGTCTTATTGGACTCAATGGAACTGGTAAATGAACACTGTTCATGTTGGGTTATTAGATCTCTTTTTGGTGACTTCAGTTGACAGGCTCATAGATGACTGACTTGTATTTAAATGTTTGTGTAGGCAAATCCATGCTGCTGTCAGCGATTGGTCACAGGGAGGTGCCCATTCCAGAGCACATTGATATTTACCACCTGACCCGTGAGATGGCTCCCAGTGAGAAGACCGCTTTGGAGTGTGTGATGGAGGTAGATGAAGAGAGGATCAAGCTGGAGAGAGAGGCTGAAAGGCTCGCACACGAGGACTGTGAGTTTCAAAAACTAATCTAATTCAGACTTCTGATAGAATTAGTTCACTTAGAAAAGACAACTGGCCTTTTCTTTTTTTCAAACCATACTTGTTCAATAGACATTTAATGAAGGTGTTTAATGAACATTTTCAAATTTTGCTACAGTACAGTATTTTAATGTGTCAGATCTAAATAAATTTTCCACGTTTTCATAGGAACTGTTTTTGTAACAGCTTCCTTTCCTAGGCGTGGTATATTGGACATCTCGGCTTGAGAAGGCTCCTTAATTCTGTTGAATTAAGGAATCTCATGGTTGAGAAACACTTCTAATTTGTGAATTTAATTTTCATTTGTTCGTTAAATTTTAGCTGAATGCGAGAAGCTGATGGAGCTGTATGAGCGTTTGGAGGAGCTGGATGCTGATAAAGCTGAGATGAGGGCCTCGCGTATCCTTAACGGTCTGGGCTTCACTACTGCTATGCAGCAGAAGAAACTCAAAGACTTCAGTGGTGGCTGGAGGATGCGTGTTGCTCTTGCTCGGTGAGCCTGCAGAATCTTATACCAAAGTTTAGAGCTCTTGGGAGATGATGTAACAAAAGGCCGAATGATAGCACAGTTGCTTTATGCTAACTGTGCAATGACAAAAACTGTCTGAAGCGTATTTTCTGATCCCCATGCATTCCTACGCAAGCATTTGCGTGTATCTGGCAACCGTTTTAAACTCATGGTTTTTCTGTAATCTTCAGGGCACTGTTTCTCAAGCCTTTCATGTTGCTGTTGGATGAGCCAACAAACCACCTTGACTTGGATGCATGTGTGTGGCTGGAGGAGGAGCTCAGCCAGTAAGTGTTTTTAAGACAAAGCCCGTGTAAGAAAATTAGGTTTATATTTATAATTTGTTCATTGTGAACTGTTGCTGATGAAATGATGTTAACAAAAGGCCGAATTGTAGCTCTTCTATCAAGCAGTTTGTTCTTGTATGGATAGAGCTTTGACAAAAACTAGACCGAAGCGTTTAACTGATCTGTCAGCAACTTTTTTTTTTTGTTTGTTTGTTTGAAGATGTTAGACTAGCACTTTGTAAGTGTTCTAATCTTAACACTATAGATGATGCATATTGTTACAGTTAATAATTGTAGAATTACACCTCATAAATAAGGTGTCTTATGTTACAAAATGCATTGTTATTGTTAGCAAATAACTGAATCGCACAATGCTGAGAGCAGTGTGCTCAAGTTTGTTTCTTTTCTTCCCCTGACAGGTTCAAAAGAATTCTGGTTTTAATATCCCATTCTCAGGACTTCCTTAATGGCGTTTGTACCAACATCATTCACCTGCACCAGCGCAAGCTGAAATATTACACGGTAAAAAGACTAATTCTTTTGCCCCTAAGCACTTGGGTCTGATGTCTTATTACAACTGTTTGGTTTCATTTATTGTCTCATTCATCCTTTTCTGTAAAGGGTAACTACGACCAGTATGTAAAGACCCGAGAGGAACTGGAGGAGAATCAGATGAAGCGGTTTAACTGGGAGCAGGACCAGATAGCACACATGAAGGTAAACTACTTCTTCTACGTGTACTTTTGTAGAGACGGAAATGTTATGTGCCTTTCTCTAACGGCGTATCTTGTGATTTTGATGTGGTTATCTAAACGTGTTCCTGTTGACCCTCAGAACTACATTGCTCGGTTTGGTCACGGTTCTGCCAAGCTGGCCAGACAAGCTCAGAGCAAAGAGAAGACTCTTCAGAAGATGGTTGCCTCAGGTCTTACTGAGCGTGTTGTGAATGACAAGGTAATGAAAGAACCGTTTCTCTTTATGTAAGGCACAACTCTATGCAGTTAGCTTTTGTTTTGTTTTTTTGCGTGCTGCTGTTGATTTGTTTGGCAGCATTGCCAGTAGCAAATTGACTCAAGCTACCTTGTCCTTTCAGACCCTGTCATTTTATTTTCCTCCCTGTGGGAAGATCCCTCCTCCTGTCATTATGGTTCAGAATGTCAGCTTCAGGTATTCGGAAAATACGGTACGTAGGTCAACAATAACACATTTTACACACACCTGGTGCATCCTTCTCTGATTTTAAGGTTCTCGCTTCTTGTGTTTATATAGCCACATATTTATAAGAACCTGGAGTTTGGAATTGACTTGGACACACGAGTGGCCCTTGTAGGGCCCAATGGAGCAGGAAAGTCTACTTTGCTGAAGCTCCTCACTGGAGAGGTAAGGCTCATTGTAACGCGTTGCCTGTTTAAATTTGGCATTCAAATTCATTTTGTCATTTGCACTCTTAGTACTTTGGTTTATAAAACTACTTCTCTTCCTTAAGCTCCTGCCCACAGATGGTATGATTAGAAAACACTCCCATGTGAAGATTGGACGATATCATCAGGTCTGTTTGCTAGAAATTTCTGTTTGTCATGACATTTATGTAGTAATATAGTAATAATCATAATGATTCAGAGTGATATTAGTGAAGGCAATGGCACTAACTTAAATTACTTAATATTAATAATTAATATTAAAATATCACCAGATAGTTGGAGTTCAGTGTCTTTAAACTGGTTTTAATAGTATTTATTTTAATTTTTCATTCTTTCTGTAGCATCTGACAGAGCAACTGGAGCTTGACCTTTCACCTTTGGAATACATGATGAAGTGTTACCCTGAGATCAAGGAGAAAGAAGAAATGAGGAAAATCATTGGACGCTATGGACTCACTGGCAAACAGCAGGTAATGTGTTTTTGTTTTTGGGGTTTTTTTTTTTTTACCTTTTTTAACTTGCAAATAAGTTCTACTTCATTGACATGCTCCTTTTTAAACTAGGTGAGCCCTATTAGGAATCTGTCCGATGGGCAGAAGTGCCGTGTCTGCTTTGCCTGGCTGGCCTGGCAGAATCCCCACATGCTCTTTCTTGATGAGCCGACCAATCACCTTGACATTGAAACTATTGACGCTCTGGCTGAGGCTATTAATGAATTTGAGGGTGGAATGATGCTGGTCAGCCACGACTTCAGGCTTATTCAGCAGGTAATGTGATCATGCCCATTTTGTACTTGCAGCCTGATATGAAGTCTCTGTTAATTTGTAGTAATATTGGTTTTTGTTTCCTTGCAGGTGGCTCAGGAGATCTGGGTTTGTGAAAAGCAGACCATCACAAAATGGAGCAGGGACATTCTGGCCTACAAGGAACATCTAAAATCAAAAATCGACAAACAGATGCATGATTTATAGCCTATAGAGCCCCCATAGAAGGCAGTTCCAACATCTCTGCCAACCAGACTATTGCTCTCCAGGAAATACAAGCATGCTGGCTAGACTGCAGTTTCAGTACCACCTAAAACACCCGAGTCGGTCACTGGGGTTTCCAGTGAATGTAGCTGTCTTGTTTTCTTTTTTGTGTGTTAATATGCATCACAGTATTTGGACTCTTACTTTCAAAAAAAAAAAAAACCTATTAAAAATTATGGGTGTGCACTTCAATTTTTTTTGTACTAGAACAGGGAGGGTCTATATGACAAAGACTGTAATAAGAACGATCAAGTAAGCTTAAAGGACTCTTGATGAGGTTTTTTTTTTATTTTATCAAACATTGTTTAAAGCTGTATTTGCAATAATAATGTCTAATTAAAAGCGTACATTTACGATTTGGCTTGTACACTTATGATTTTAAAGTCTTGATGCGTTTTGCTCAAAGGATATTGTCTTTTGTTTATAAAGAACCAGGAAGTTCCAGTTTCTGCATAGCTGCCTCTCTGTTTTCAAACATTAAAAAAATAAAATTAATTCTTAACAAAATGTTAAATAACAGAAAAAGGCGATAATTTATTTAAACCCAAAATGAAAATGTCACATACTTTTAAGCAAGCACATGAGCAATGTAACCATATGTAAACAGAATTTAACCAAAAAGAAATGGCTACATTTTGTTTTTAAAGGTATTAATGATTCGGTATGGTTTTAAATCCTAAAAAGCATGATTTCTAACCTAAGAATTTTCCCTCTTATTTTTCTGAACAACATTTTGTATTACCAAAAGCGCGAAAAATAAAATATTTAATATGTTCCATAAATAAAGTACATTTTGCTAAAACGATGCTACCAGCGTATATGCACTTCCCATCTTGCCCGTGATTCGCATTTTATCATTTCCGGAAACACCGGATGTACGTCATTACATGATTGAGTGCATTGTTTTTACTTTGGGTTTCGAGTGTCACGTTAGCTGTTACTGTAAGGTAAGTTGAAACGCAGAGCTTAATTTATACCTAATTAATTTGAACGTGCATTTAAAAATAGTTTCTAACAGCGTCGTTCTTATATGCGCAAATCATTTGTCGTGTCCTGCACGACAGAGTGGGCTTGAAAAGTGTCCTCGGTGTGCTAGCTAAGCTAAGCGCTGTCACTGTGTCCATCAGTCCTGTCGCTGCTGCTGCTGACTTTAGTATGACAGGATTCATTTAAATCTAATAGTTTAGCCTAAGAGACCGATGCGCGGTGTGTCTTGAGAGCTCTACCTTCACTAGCCAATATCTAAATCAATGTTTACTAATGATAATAACTGATGGATGACATTTTCACAGTACAATTATGTAAATATTACTGTTTGTATATGTGATGTATTCATTTCAAAATCCGCTTTATATTTAATCCGCATGATCACGCTAAAATAACGGGGGGAGGGAAACTTCCACACACTCCTCGACATGCCTTCTGTCATCTGCCTGCTTTTTAACAATAAAGGAACATTTCGTATAACTTTATAAACTTTCACTTTCGGTAAACGTGTATTTTTTGCTTTAAATCCTTAAATTATATTTAAATTTATAGTAGATCTTAGAATGAGTTATGTTGACATTAATATTTCAAGATGAACATTTACTGCACTGAAGCCACTTAAGCTTTGATTTAAATTAATTTTATTTTTTATTTAGGTATTAAATGAAATGCATTAGGAACCTTCTTACATCTGCGACCTTCATTTGTGTTGCATTGCATTATTTGTTTTGCCCCCTAAAATAAACACTACAGAATTAATCATTAAAATATCGTCTTACTAAGACATACCGTTAGGAGATATAGGATGACAGCTAATATTTTTATGCATTTTATGGTAAAAGACTGTTATAAGAATCTTATTAATTAGCATCACAAACTGTCAATTCAGAGTACTGTTGTTACTGACGTCTGCACCAAATTACATATTTTATACCTTTGCATAAAACTCAGGTATGTTTTTTTTTCTCCTCAAATGTGTGCTATATAATATTTGTATATCACTCTCTATAGGCCATAAAAGCCTGATGCATTAAACATATTCAAGCTTTTTTAATCTTTTCCTTTAATTTTTCTTTTTTATTCTTAATTTCATAAAAAACACACAAAAAAACACTGTCTGTTAGGTCAAATTTCAGGCTGTGCAGAGTTAATTTATAAAAATTAATACCTGGTCAGTTGAAAGATAATTTTATAAAGCTCTTTAGCCCGTCTGTCTGCCCTTGGCTTAAAACAGGAAAGGATCCAAGCCTTAGGCTCATAATGAATTCATGTGGTGAAGAGTTGCAAAGTTCCATTGGTGTCGGGGCATAAAGTATTAATGTAAGCTGGGGTGCTCGCGTATCAGATCTAGTTGTGATTCCATCCTCAGATGAATTCCTTCATTGTGTTAACGGGATTGTTTTACAGTAGACCATGAGTCTGCCAGCAGCCCCACCTAGCTATGCTGAAGCTACAGCAGGAGATAAAGAACAAGGAAGTGGTAGCTTCACCTACGCCTCCCAGCCTCCCCCAATGCCACCCCCAACCATGCCCATGCACCCCAGCTGGGCTTATGTGCATCCCGGCCCCAGTAAGTGACCAGTTATTATAATATCTTCGGTTACAATTCTAAACATTTTGGTAATAAGCGAGGAACACATGTTTCCACTTGGTAATTCCAATGGTAATATTTCAAAATGTCTGTTTAGGTCCAGGATATTCCAATGCGTACGCTGCAGACATGTCTTCGCCCTTCTCTGACCCGAGCTCCAGCAGCAGCTTCGACGGCCTCAGTGGAAGCAACTGGGAGGACAAGAATATCCGCCGCATGTTCATCAGGAAGGTGTGAAAGTCCTGATTCAATTGTTGTTTTTTTTCACAACAGAAATATTTAAAACGCATCACTGTTTCTTCAAAAATATAAAAGAGCAACACAACTGTTTTCAGCGATGATAATAACATTACACCTGTTAGTTGCTTAATAGCATGCATATTACTAGAATATTAGCAATGTATTATGGCTAATTAAGCACATATTAATGCCTTATTCTATTTGACCTCATCTCTAATCCTATCCAATGCTTAAAACTACCTTACTTATAAGGAATTTGTTGAGGGAAAGATAGTAGTTAATAGTTAACAAGTGTTATCGAAATATTTATTGATCACCGGTGTATAAGAATGTTTTCAGAAGAATCATATGAAAGTAATGGCCGGAGTAATGGCAGTTGAAAATTCAGCTCGGCAATTACAGAAAACAGCTGTTTTAAATTGTATTATTACTGTTTTACAGTATTTTTATCAAACAGATACGGCCTTTATGAGCATAAGAGGTGTCTTTCAAAAACAGCCAAAAAGTCTTACTCAAAATGATGTTTAAATGGTATTGTATAAACATCCTAGTCATGAAAGGCATCTATTTCGTTCGCAGGTCTTCTGTATCCTCATGGTTCAGCTCATGGTCACATTTAGTGTGGTGTCACTCTTCACATTTTGGTAAGCGATAAAAGATACAACCCCGGCGTATCCATCTATTCCACTTTTAAAAGAGCACACTGTAAATGATGACCGTTCTGTATTTCACAGTGAGCCAGTCCGGAAGTTTGTACAGTACAATCGAGTTTTCTATCTCACCTCATAGTAAGTGACACTGTACACTGTCCTATCTCCTCGTGAGAGGTTTTGACACTTTAAAAAACTGACACTGTTCTGTTTATGTCTAGCATGACTTTCATGGGAACATACCTGATGCTTGTATGCAGTACTAATGCACGGTAAGAAGTTACTTTTATTATACATTTTGCTTGTTTTTAAATTTGAGACCAGCATAAAGAGATGTTTCCTCGCGTAGTAGATGTGGGATTTCAGGAACCGCAAGCTTCTTAATATCCATGCTTGTGCTTTATCTACAGGCGAAGATACCCTACTAATATGATCCTTCTAGCCATTTTTGTAAGTAATCTCATTGTCTCATAATAAGTGTTCACTATCCTTTAACTTTTTAACCACCAGAAAAAGAAAGTGCTGAATATTCTTACTTTATTTTCAGACTTTGGCAATGTCCTATATGGCAGGCATGTTAGCCAGGTAAGAAGAGCTTCACAATTTAATATTTATTTCCTTATATTATATTGATATAAAACACAAAGCACCGCCAGAGTTGAGATATTCTATATTAGAAAAACTAAAATGTTAGTGGATGTGTGTGTGGTTCATGTACACCGTGTGTTATACAGAATTCCCCACAATGACTGCAATATCCATAAACCTTGTCCTTGTAACAACATTTTTTATGTCTCCATGAGGAAAACAGCCTATAAACCACACAGAATATATATATTTTTTAAAGATCTACAAATGCAGAAGGTTTTGAATGAAGGGTTAAGGTACTGGGATAAAAATACAGTTCATTCAGTGCAAAAACCATTACTTACACGAAAAAAAAAAAAAAAAACCCAGTGTGTATGTGTGTAGAACTTGCAGCACTGCTTTTAGTTTTTAATTTTATTCTCTCTCTATCTCCAGCTATCATAATACCAAAGTGGTGATGATGTGTGTGGGCATCACAGCGCTGGTGTGTCTGGCCATCACACTCTTCTGTTTCCAGTCCAGGGTGAGATGTCCTAAACAGCTTCTTTCCAGTGCTTCATTTATGTGTGATTTGATGGAGTGCTGTCTTCTGTCATCTAGGTTGACTTCACCACCTGTCATGGATTACTTTTCTCACTCATGATGGTGCTGATGATCACCGGGCTTCTGCTGTTCTTCACCGCACCGTTTGGATATGTAAGCCGCTCGTAAACCCTTTATTGATATTCGAGCACTGGATCACTTTGAAGCTCTCACTATAATCCTGTGTCATCGCTTATCACTTAGATATATGCACAGTGTAAAAAAAAAACTATAGGAATTTTAACAGTAAAATATGATCAATTTTTAATGGTTAAAATGCTGCACTTAAGAAAGCCCATAAAAATATGGCCTAATGTCTTGTGGTAATATGGCAGAATATAGATTTTTTTTTACTGCTGTTTTACATTGCTTTGTGTTGTGTTTTAGAGTTAAAGGTCGAATTGATGTACTTGAATTTTCTGTGGATATTTCTGTGGTATGCTAAAAACTTACAAAGCTGCTTGTGGTGACCTTCCGTTTATCATGTGACATTAACACCTGTGTTTTTTTGGTGGCTGTTATTACATTAGAAAGGTACCAACCAGATTTTAGTCCTTCAGTAGGTTAGTATACTAACATTACTCCGGTTAATGAAATATAGGCTTTTAATGTAAATTTAAATTAAATCCATAAAAACATATAAAAATATAAAACGATATTTTTCTTACAGTAAATTTGCTGCAGTTTTTTTTCCACAGTGTATGCATTTTCTATGTTCTTCCAGTGCAATAATTGTTTTTAATGCATACAGTATATTAATGATTGCTTAATTATTTTTTACAGTTTATGCATTTCCTTAGTGTTTCCAATGCAATTCAAAAGAAGCTGATTTGATTTATATAATAGTTATTAATACATGCTTATCGTTGTGAATGAATTCTAATTATGAAGTCATAACTTTGATATGATTCCGACCATATGGTGTTGTCAACTCAAACATCTGCTTCTGTCTGTGGTTTTTAGATACCCTGGTTACATACTGCTTATGCTGGATTCGGCGCTCTGGTTTTCACTCTGGTTAGTACACTTTATACAATATCGTCACGTTTATGTGCTTCGTACGAGATGTAACGATCTTTTTTGTGCTTTAGTTTCTGGCGTTTGACATGCAGCTGCTGATCGGCAACAGGCGGTACTCTCTGAACCCAGAGGAGCATGTGTTCGGAGCCATCTGCCTCTACATGGATGTGGTTTACATATTTCTCTTTTTCCTTCAGCTCTTTGGGAGCCGTGAGTGAGGTGTTCATGCTGTGTCCGGGCTTTAGCCTTTGTCCTCCGTTACACACACATACACAAACACACACCCTTCTCAGTTACTCTAAGGTTCGGTGAGGAGCGAACAGTCTTCCTTCATTCTGTGTGGCAGTTGAAGTTTGATGTGTGCTGTTGTTTTCCTTCTGGTCGTGGTTAGGCAGCTCTTCGCACACCTCGTATGCACCCTCGCTGCAAGGTAACCATGCTACCAATCAGATGTAAACATGCTGTTCAGGGTAGACAATCACTGCACATCATATTTGTGTCTTCGGTTCAAGTGATTTGAAAAACCCTAGGTCATCTGCATTGAATAATGTTTAGAATTCCAACACACAATAACGAGAAAAAAAATCAGTGTGTGATTTAGTGGGGAATATAGTGACAGTACTTACTTGTCAATGGATATTATCCCTTCGTTTGCACGTTGTATAGTTGAAATGAATCTTAAAACCGACAGGCATTTCTTTGTTGGCAATCACTAAATGTATAACGGGCTTTTCAACACGAGTTTCATCGGTCAGCAGCATTGTGCAGTGATATTATACCAGAGCTAAAGAGGCCCGTATGTGACACTTTGAATTGCTTTTTGTGCAATAACCTGCTCTTGAATGGGAGACAGAAGCTGGAGCTTAGAGGAACTTGTTGCGGTTAGTAAATATTTTGTGCCTCTGAATGCTGGTTGATAATGAGATTTCAGTGTTGTATACAGCCAATGCAGATTTATTAAAAAAAAAAAATTATACTGTGTGCCAAATATAAGTCTGTCACGTGACGATGGCAGAGATTTTAATTGCGGCACTTGGTCCAACAGGTCAGTTGTGAGGTCTGCAATATATGTCTAAAAAATGCCTCGTAAATTAACTCGTAAGCGTGTGATGCTTGGGTGTTTTTGCTTATTTCCAAGACACTTGATTGCTTTTATTTCTAATTTTCTAAGTCACCTTTGAGTAAACTGTTTTAGATACTGAATTATCAGGTGCTGACTTCTTTGAAAAGAGACGACTTTCAGAAGAGACAAAAGACGATATGATGTGTTTTATGATTTGTTTCAGGCACATAGGGCTTATTTTCCATGGGCTTTAATGTACTTCTCTTGTCTCTTAAGAACTTGTAGAGAGAGTGCGTTGACTTTTTAATTCGGGGAAACTTTTCTTAATCCTGAAAACCTCAATAGGTTTTTAGGTCATTTAGACCTCTGTTGACATTCCTCTTTGCTTGCCTTTTAAACTGTTTCTGTAAATTAAACATTCATCTTTTTGATGGTTTGGTGTTTCGTTTGTCACAGTGGGTTATAGGAGATAGAAAGCCTCACATACCCATAAACGTTCTTTCTTGATTTAAGGCTATGCTAACCTACAGTATTGTTGCTGAAATGGCAGTTTAAAAAAAACACACATTTATGTATTTTCTCATGTGTACATTTCACACATGCAACTTTGTTCCTTTTTAGAATAAATGTATAAATGCTTTACAGACACTGAAAGCTTAACATGCTTGGTTTTGAAAGCTATTTTTTCAGTGGAAGGATTTAAATTTGAGGTGATCTGTGTAATTTTTTTTGTGCAGTTATTATTGTACGTGTGCATATAAAGTGTGAGTGTATATGGATCACCCTATGCCTTTCCTATCTCTCTCTCTCTCTCTCTGTGCACTTCTGTGTCTACAAATGAATACGTTTAACCTATAATTACTGCATGATCTGTGGTACAGAGACCCACTGTGTGCTAATTTAGAACTGAAAATCATTCCCTCTTTTTCCTGTTAAAATACTAATGGCCAGTGGGTGATGACAGGATATTGTGTTGTTTTGTAACCTCATCTGTGCTTTAGTAAAATAAATATACAGAACCGTGAAAAATAACTGGCCTGTTGTGTGTTATTCCTTTTATGCCCTTTTTAAAAAAAAATTACCTCAGTAAAAGGTCGATAATTTTCATCTTTTTTTATTTTATTTTACAAACATTAATTACATATTAAAGCATTATTCCAAGGAAAAGAGGAACGTAAATAAATAAAATAAATACAATTACTAATTCTGATATCAGGATAACATTAAACGAATATGTTTGTTATATCTCAACATGTGGTTGTGAGACTTGAAATCTACGGAATGCCCCGTATGTGCGATATTGGCATATGAGTAATAGGCATTAATATAAATTAAAATTAATATAATAAATATACATTTCACGCTCACTTCTTTAAAATCAATTTAAATGTAATATATAAATGGAAATTAAGCGAAACGTTAAAAAGCGATTCTTGGGCCCGAGATGGTCACGTGACCGCGACGCCTGACGTCATTGCGTAATCACAGAAACATGGCGCTGCGCTCTTACTGTCGACAGCTGGCTGCACAGGTAGTTCGTTTAAAGCACAGCGTTAACGACTGCACGAGAAACGTGTACGGTTCAGGTTTGTCTTCAGCGCGGTTAAAACCGCTGCATGCGTCGGCGGGTGTATTCGCGCTTTTGAGCCGCTGCCACAGAAGGTCATGGCATCTGTGTTTGAGTGACAGGCGTCCCACAGGCGCAGCGGGGGTCAGCAGCTGGACTTTCGCGTGGGGAGTCATGGGTGAGTTGACATGCAGCTTTTCTGTGAATCGAAAACATCGGTGGCTGTATTTGACACACGACGCATGGCGCGATGCTGTCAGAACAGCGGTTCGTTCAACGCGGTGTGAGCTCTGTGTAATGATTACACTGTTCTAACAACGAGGTTTGCTTTTGCATTAGCCTTTTCGCTTTTTGGAAGCTCTGATGAGAGGACCGAGGAGCAAAAACTTGAGGATGAACTTATTCTGCTCTTGAAGAAAGCCAAGGTATACTGTGACGCTTCACTCTTTACTGACACGCCGGTATCTTCACAACCTGATCATGTGTCTTCACCTACATTTGTTTGTGCTAGCAGACCACGATAACATTTAAAAAAGAGGAGCATATTATTGCTGTTCTTCCAGTCTGATAGTATATTTTGTAATTAAATTATTTGTGTTACTTAAATATAAACGAACTATTCCTTTAAGGCTGACATACACTACATAAAAAAATTGTAAAGCAATTGGCAAGTAGGCATTGTTTTTTACCTGCAGATTGTAAATGGTTGTTGCAAAAAAAAAAAAAAAAAAAAAAAAAAAGGCATTATACATTAAATGACTTAGGATCACACACTACCAGTCACGCAGAAACATGAAAACAATATATCCTATAAACCCAGCTAAAAATATCAGACATTTCTGATGTCCTTCAACTGGATAGACTCAAAGTCTGAAGATAAAAAAAGAAACTACACGATTTCTGTGAAAATCAGACCGGCTCTGACTTTCAGAAACTAGCATTGAGTTTTCCAGATTTTAAATGTGGGCAAAAGTTATGCAGTGCAGTCTTTTAATATTAAGATTTTTTGGAAATGTAATTGTTGAAGACTAAATGTTTTCCATCATCCTTCACAGTACAGCATGATGATTGGGGAACTGGATGCAGCCAACGGCTTCTTACACAAAGCTGTTCGACTGGCGCATCAGATGCACAATAACGATGCCATCATATACACATACAGCCTGGTATGCTGTTGTTGTTGTTTTTTTTCACCTTGCCCAGTCCGTTTTATTCTCCATGTTAAACAAAACATTGCAACCCTCAATACTATATTACTATGTAATACTAGTGCTAAATGAGAGCATAATGTAGCTTAATGTTTGTCTTGCTTCACAGATGGCGAATCTTGCATTTGTCCAAGGTCAGCTGGATAATGTGAGTAAGGCTGAGGGTGATCTTCCCTCTGCCCTACTCCACTAACTCAGTACTCTACATTAGCGCTTACATCTGTACCGAACGACGGCATGTGACTCTCTTTGTTGTTTACTGTCGCAGGCTGAGAAGCTGTTCAAAGCAGCCATGAGTTTTATGCTGTCAGGAGGAACACCTCAGGTAAAAACACCAAGCCTATAAACCAACCGAAAAAATAATAAAGAAAGAATGTGATCTTTCTGAGTCTATTTTAAAACCACCTGTAACCGTTTTATCTCAAAAGGATGACAACGCAGTGATTGAGATGTCGCTGAAGCTGGCCAGCATATATGCCACTCAAAACAAGTGAGTTGTGCTCCTCTGCTGAGAGAGTAAAAGCAGTCAGAGGTAGTTGACCTGTTAACCTCTGCACCGTTCAGTAACTCTGACTTTTCATTTCCAGGAACGAATTGGCAGAGCATGGCTTCCAGTTCTGCACAGAGTCTTTAGAGGCCAAGATTGAGAAACAGAAGGAGCTTCCTTCAGAAAGCCTGTCAGGTATCACAGCCACCTTTCGGGTTTTGGCTGCATTTCACCGCAAACAGATCTTTCGTGTTTGTTTGTCACTGTATTGATCTCTTAATATGTTTGTGTTTGAATAAGATGAGGAGTGCAAAGACACCAGGTTGCTGCTCGGTCTTAGTCTGGATGCGAGGGCGCGTTATCTGGCAGCTAATCATCGTTTCACAGGCGCCTGCAGAGATTATCGGCACGCGCTGCAGATCTGCCAGGAGGAACAGGGAGAAGCTCATCCACAGGTGATCACGTTACACACTGCTGCATATATCATTATCCTAATTATCCAATGAATACGTTGTTCGTGTGTTTTACTACATCTTCAGATGTGGCAATATGATCTTATGTAATCTGCTTCAGACCCTGGTCCTGATGAGTGACCTGGCGACCGTGCTGGATCTGCAAGGAAAGCATGATGAGGCTCTGGCTTACGTGAAGAAGGCGGTTGAGCTTGGACAGGCAGCGGGTCACCCTGATCAACATGTGCTGCTTGGGAATATGGCGGGAATTCTGATGCACAAAGGTTCAAATGATCCCTTTGAGTTCCACTTACATTTACATTTTATTTATTTATATATAATACAAATTAAGTTCACAAATTATATGTTAGTTTTAAAAGACCTGATAAATCTCAAATGTAAATATTACAAATTTTAAATTACAGCATAATAAAAAAAAAAAAAAAAAATATATATATATATATATATATATATATATATATATATATATATATATATATATATATATATATATATATATATATACACACACACACACACACTGCCATTTTACCTCTTGGGGTCATTAAGATATTTTTTATTTTTTTAATGCTTTTGAAAGACATCTAAGTTCACTGCTCAATGTGAAATAATTATTACAGTTTAACACACACACATCTATCTATCTATTTATTTAGATATAGATATCAGTGACATTTTCTCAGGGATACACAGCTGTGTCATGGTTGCTTCTTTTTTGTTGACCAGGGGAGTTTGAGGAGTCTAGTAAACTGTATCAGGAAGCTCTGGCTCTGGCACATGCAGCAGGAGATGGAGAGGCTGTTGAGCAGCTTCAGGAAGGGCTGAAAGAGCTGGCCAGCAGGAGAGATGGGAAAACGGAGAGCAAACCTGAAGAAACGGAGCTTAAGGAATGATCTGAACGATGCCTGCACGCGCGCACACACACACACACACACACTCCTGGAAGTATAATATACTTCAGTATAGCACAACATTAGGGCGAATATCCGTTTTTGTGCAAAAATATCATACTTAGCAAGGACCATAATTCTCCAGCCGTGAATAATTGTTACATTCACTGGTTACCACAATTTTCACCCGTAATGCAACAGTACACAACATATATTGTCTTTTTATATTTTACCTCCCAATAGAACTTATTTTGTAGCCTTGCTCTTGGACTGTAATAAATGTTTCCTCTGTAAAACAGAATCAGGGAAGATGATGAGAGACTGATGACTGAGTGAGAAGTCAGAAATGCTGTACATCAGGGCAGCTCATTATTGGTCTTTTAAAATATTGTGCAATGAAACAAGTAATAATCTTATTTAAAGCCAACTTGTGTTAATGTATTTGATGTGAGAAGTGGTTTGATAAACCTGTCAACAAAATGCCTGTCTCTGACTTTTTTTTAAACTTGGCTGTCACGTAAATTCATGCAATGTAGGGGTCAGTGTATGGTCAGATGTCCTAAAGATCACCCAAGAAACCAAAGTTCAGCTTGAAAGATCAGTAAATCCAAAAATATAGAATTGAGTGATTTTTTTTTTTTTAAACATAAAAATGCAGAAACTTAAATGTACTGTGAGTTTTTCCACTCTATTGAAGCATTGAAAGCATTTTTTTTTGTTAACATATTTCAGTTTACAGACGTAATATGACACAGTGTCATGCTCGAATTTCCAGCAAAAACCTACCGCTCAAATTAAAAAAAACCTTACCGTTGTGAATCAGGCTAAAATAGGTTTTGAACACTGGCTGGTTATGTACTGGTTATTTTTTTTTTTAACCAAAAAGTTACTTCCTGCAGCTTTAATTTATATGCTGATAAATGTTAGCATCTGCTTTCTTGCAGAAAGTATTTCAACTAATCTGTGTAACTTACAATACAATAAAGATACCAGGTGCTGTTTAAGATGTGCAACCTAAGCGAAGCTGGTGCCTAGAAGTTTCTCTGCTATTTTTAGTGCGTCGATTTAAAGGAAAATTAGATTAACTTGGTTACTTAATAACTGGCCTTGGATCCTTTTCACTCTTTAAACCATTAGTCAAATGTTGGTCTTATTCTCTGAAGATGATTCTCTTTCTCAATAAAAGAGTTAAATATTTTCTCATTCTGCAGGGTAAAAGCTGTGTCTGATCTGTTCTGTGCTTCGTGAGAGATGTTTTCAGGCAGAGCTCTAAGAAGAGCTGCTGTGTTGTCATGTTTCCAATGTATTACAATATACACGTGATATTTTAAACCCGTAATTATTAATAGTGGGAACAGCGAGTGCCGTCCTTATAAAGGAGAAGGGATGCATTAGGGCTGGGTGCTCTGAGTGTGGTCTTGTTATGCTTGGGTGGTAAAAGATGCAGTGGAAGCATGAGGCTGAGATCAACATGACTCAACTAGCAATTAAGAATCTCATAGTGTGGGGCTCATCAGATAAGAGCAGCTCGTATTTTCATTCAAATACAAATCTTGTGTCAGTCTGTTGGGCATGAGGTGGGCCAAAACGTTTACACTGGCACGAAAATTAATGTTGTGAGTCATGTTGTGCAATGCCTTTAGGCCTTAAATCTTGACTTAAAGCTCTCTTAGAAAAGTGCAAAGGGAATTAGGACAAACAAAATAGCATGGGCCGATGTGTATGATATCTGTTTTGTTTATCCTTGACTCTGTTGGCATCAGTGGTTCCACGAAGAACCTTTAACACCCACCGAATCTTTCTTTGGATTCTTAAAATGTTTTTTTCAAACTGAGA
The DNA here is from genome assembly GCF_018831695.1 of Puntigrus tetrazona. Taxonomy (NCBI): domain Eukaryota; kingdom Metazoa; phylum Chordata; class Actinopteri; order Cypriniformes; family Cyprinidae; genus Puntigrus; species Puntigrus tetrazona. The sequence goes on along the minus strand of NC_056700.1, from coordinate 15,115,157 downwards.
AATAAATGTTTATTTTATGAGCTGCTCATTTAAAGGTTTGTTGGGGAACCAAAATGGATAAAAGCTTATTTTTTAACTGTTATTTTTAAGTGAGTTGCCTCAGAATTTTCTCAATCGGCATTGATTTGTTTATTCCAGTGTACAGCTTAAATAGCTTGTATTGTTTGCTGCCCTCGTGCTGGCGAGCAGTCATGTGAACAATAATTGCTGGTTTGACAAGTTTGAGGGAAGATAATTATGATTTACACGAGTTTTCTGTAGTGCTGTGATTACTTTCCTCTAACCGCATGTGTCCATGTCCTCTGACATGCACACGCTGGTGTGACTGAATGTTGTGTTTCTGTATGTTAACATGCAGAAAGCATGCATGTAGGTCATATTATTGTATAATGATCTTGTAAGACCTTTATATTATTATATATAATGATCTATATATAGATATATATATATATATATAATATATATATATATATATATATTATAATATATATTTATTTATTTATTTTTTTTTTTATTTATTTATTTTTTGGGTTCAGTATTTGTCCATGTACTTTTCAAGCTTTTTTTTTAACTGCCAGGTGCCCTGAACCATGTAAGATTTTTGGATTTAGCTTCATAACAATAATGTCTGCTGTTGTTTATTGAATTTTTGCCCTGTGCACAAAAGGTTTGTGTGTACCTTCAGGCAAAATCTTCTGTTAGTGTGGTAAATCTGCAGGTCATTTTTACAACAGCCCCTCGGAACCTTTTTTAATGCTGAGCTATTATTGAATTGACTGTTTTTGTTTTTCTTTTTTGGGTGTGTATTATGAACAATGTAAAACCAGGGGTAATTTTTACGAAAGCCTGCTTCTGTAAGACGTTCGTTTCTCTCTCACAGCAAAAAAAGGAAAAATTTAATGTTTTCAAAAAATATATATCTCTTTAAAAAAAAAACATGATGAAGGAATGTGGATATCAATTATTACTATTATTATTATAACTTTTTTTATCAGACTATTAAAGATGATTTCTTGTCAATTACATAAATTTAGCATAACATTTATGATTTACAAATGTATGCATTTTTCCATAGAAAAAGTTGCATTAAAAAAAAGCTGCTTTCTTCACGCTTTTCACATTTTTACTGACACCTGGTGTCATGGTGCAAGAGAACAATACATGAATTGGTCACCCAAATGAAAATCTGCCGAAAATGTACTCACCCTCTGAATGTCCAGGATGTAGATGAGATTTGAACAGATTTGGAGAAATGTAGTATTGCATCATGCTCACCACTGGATCCTCTGCAGTAAATAGGAGTCCAAACAGCCGATAAACACATGGAATTCAATCCACATAACTGCAGTCCATCAATTAATGTCTTGTGAAGTAATGCCTTCTTTGCTTACTAATGAAAAAGTAAATGGCCTGTTGTCCTCTCAATCTACTGATATATGTTTTTAGAAATGTTTTTGACATTTTTCTGCTTTCAAACTGTGCTTGATTTCTGCAGATTTCTCTCCTGATTCGGATAAGACAGTTTCTTCGTAAAGTAGGCAGGTAACAAATGTTATGACAAACATGGAGCTTTTAACTCCACAAAACACGTTGTTTGGATTATGTTGATGTTTTAATCAGCTCTCATTTGGATGGCACTTAAATCACTTACAAGTGATTTAAAGTTTTTTTTTTTTTTTTGATTAACTGATATAGTATATACTCATATCTTGATGGGTGTGAGTAAATGTTCAGATAATTTTCGGTGTATTACACCTTTAAAGCAAAGGGTTTTGCTTACCGTTGCAAATGCAATTGTAATTAGTTTGTATATTCATTTAGTTTGTGAGTGAAGTTATGGGTATAGCTGTGTTTGGCAAGTCATATGACTCCAAAATGGTGGCTATCATCACCCCATGATAAATTTTGACACCCCATGTAACAGGAACAAATCATTTTAAAGTTACTTGTGCACTCTTAAAAATAAAGGTGTTTTACAATCCCATAGAAGAACCTTTTTGTCTAAATGGATCCATAAAGAAAATGTAACATCTGAAGAACCTTTCTGCTTCACAAAAGGTTCTTTGCGGTGAAAGAACTATAACAAGGTAAGAAAGACATGGTTCTATTGTAGGACCAAACATTTTTTTCTATGGCATTTTTTTCTATGGTAGCCTATGCATTTTATTTTTAAGTTTAACTCACTGGCAAACAGAATATTTGCTAGATTTCTTTTAAACATATCTGTCGTTATTCTAGATATAATTATACCAGTATGTACTTCTCACAAATATTTAGTTTCCCACCCTTCAGTGTAAAAAAGGGCATCATTTATGCTGATTCAAAAGCATGTAATTATCTAGATATTTGTAAAGCAGGTTTGCATAACACTGTTCTGTCATATGATCCCTAATTATTAACAACACTGACAGACGCGATTGTTCCCACAGAACACCTGCACAAAAGGTGGTCATTTTTCATTCTGTTCCTCTCTCATCAATATTCTTCACATGTTTATAGTCTAATTATATATTATCATCTGATTTCACAGGATTATTCCGTGTTGGAAAAGAACGGTTTGTTTATTTGCCGCTTAGAAAACGGTACCACTCTTGTCAAAGTGATTAGATCAAAAGAAATGAATTGATTTCATGCGTAACAAACTGACATGCTTCCACTGTTGTTTTAGGTTCACTATGTGCTGATCTATCATAATTGTACCTCAGCAGAATAAGTTTTTTTTCCCTGAAAGAAAACTGCAGAGCACTGATAGTAACTGGTATTGACCCCTGACATTTTTTGACTAAGGTTCACTAAATTGAACTTTCAAGTTACCTACATGTGCATTTTTGTAAGCAGGGACAATTACTCACCAGAATACTCACCAGACATGAAGCGCACAATTTGGGTTTAAACAATCTGTAACAGATTAGGTGAATTATTAATAATGAAAATATACATGATTTCAGACACACTAGTTAGAATAAGAGGTCTGTTTATTCTCCAAACGCAGTTCAAACAGGATGCGCTTTGCTATGGTAGTAAACGTTTAATACGGATTACTCAGGCATATGTAAAAATATTGTTTTCTGAAATATTAACATTACAAGGATAGTTTATGCAAAAATGTACACCTTCATGTCAAATATGTGAAATCGTGTATAACCCTGAAATGTCATTTAATTTTTAGGTGAACGGTGCCTTAAAGATCCACTATAGTATTAGATAAACACAGCGATGAACACAAGTGTTCGTTTGAGGGTTAATATTTGTGCTGCGCATTTGTAGTGTGACTGCTAGCCTACGTTTTGCACTTCTTCCCCAGGGATTTAAAAGCTGACCAATTAATCACACGCACACACCATGCACCACGTCTTGTATATAAAGTGGGTCTTGAGTGTCCTTTACAAAAAGTTGACTGATTCTTCACGAGAGGGCATGCAAAGGTTTCCTGACCAGACTTCCCTCTCCATCTGACCCTTTTCACTCAATACTTGACAGAGCGACTCCTTCATCTTTTTGACAAGACGCGTATTTAGCATTTGGAGAACTGGACACCTCTTGCATGACAGGTGAGTTTTTTTCCCCCCTGTCTGGTGAGACTTGCTGTGCACCACTGGAATAGTCCTTTACTGAGACTCCCTTCTTCTGTGAGTATTGTATAATTTTATTACATGCATGCAAAAAATTGCATGTGTATTTTTTATATATTTACTTTTTAATGTGCTATTGTAGTGAAGGTGGATGCTCGACCTTCAAATCCGTTTTTAACCGGTCGTTTCATTAACTTGCCGTGGTCTAGTCAATGTATTTGAATGAGGCTGACGGAGCGTGCAGCTCGAGCTGTGTGTTTTGCAGCTCATTGAACAGGTTTTTTTTCGCACGGTAGATGAAATCCAGGTAGATGATGTGGTCGGTAATCCTTTGAGGTCTGATGTTCGCCTCATTAATGCCATCGTGTTATCTTTTTTATCACACCCGGTCAACACCGACTGCTGGCGGGAGCGACGCTGCTAACGAGCCGCGTGCGCTGCGAGCGCGGGGTGTCAATTGTAAATAATGCAGCGTTGATTCCTTTCTCTCTTTTTTTATTGACGATAATGTCTCGTCTCGTAGTTCGGTCGCGTCGCTTGCGGTGTGGATGGGGTGTCATGGATACAAATGCATGCCGCGTGTCCACGTTTTCCTGAGCGTTTGGGACTAAACGGGTTTTGCTCCCAGACCGAGAAGAAAGATGACACGAAGCGAGTTGATTTGCTCGACAGACACGTGCGTCGAGTCGGTGCGTGACATGAACGCGTCTGCAAAGGCATTCGACGGTAAATGAGACACTGACGTTAGTTAAATCGTACCAGGCAAATAAGTAACCAGTGTAAGAAGCGACAGCGCAAATCCGGACAGACTGAAGTAAAAAAAAGAGTGCAGCTCGTTTCAAATCTCAATGGGCAGTTTTTCCGACACAATACCATGGTAACAAGAGTTATTGTTATTCTAAACCCTATTTAAATTCGAAGGAGATCTCCTTAAAGCATTTTTTTTAGCATTTTTTCTGTGTGTTTCAGTTAAAAACGTATTTATTTATTAGACGTCAGTCGTGGTTAATTGCAAATACAGTTGAATGGTACGTTATTACATTTTCTGTTGTAGCCTGAAGATGAGATGTTGGCTGTCCATGCTGATTTTTTAATTTTTTTTTTTAAAACATGGAACAGTACCATAGGCCCACAAATTGGAATTTAATGTTTAAATTGGAATGTTTACATTCAATGTACAATAATTAGCAGAGGACATTATCAAGAAAATATGCAATTGCATGTATAAATGGGGAGAAAGACTCAACTAGAATATGGATCTTAACTGGAAAGTGACGTGCGATGAACACAGCTCTATTCATTGTGCGCATTGTTTCTCTTGGTTTATTATTAGGTTGGCTTACTAAATAGACAATATGGATGGCTCTGTGTTTCCAGGCCATTGATTTTTTTCCAGGTCAGATTGACTTTGCAGAGCAATTTTTATCTGAACTTACAGAAATATAGTTTTGCTGTGTTGGACGGTGACTGCATGGGGTATAGGCAGGCTTGTTTTCGAGATATCTCCATTTGTAAATGAAGACCTTAACAACAAATATTTGTCGCTGTAAAAATAACCCAGCACCCTGCACCCCTCCCTCCAACCGCTCCCACCACAGCTGCTGGACCTGAAAAAATGTTTTGGCAGGGTTATGGTTATCCCCAAAGCAATAATTATCCATAATTAACCCACCGGTTGCTTGTCCCCTTATGTCATATTTCCAATTCACAGTTCAATTTTTTATTCGACAACCTGCCGTGAAATATTTCATTATTAACTTTACAACGCAACTGAATAGAAACATTAGATCTTTTCTACAGATGAATCCAAATCCTATTAAAAGTTTTTGCTGGGCCACGTTTTCCAGAAGTAGCGTAATCAGAAAACAGACACAGAATCAGCTTGCGGCCAAACCCTTGACTGCCATGTAATGAGGCATGATTGCTGAGATCATCAGGGTGTATTTATAAAAATAAATTCTGCATAGGCCAAACAGGAAATGATAGTGTTCGGTTATAATTAACAGTTATAATAGCATCCTTGTAATGTGGAATTAAAACTGTACCATTTCATTGCTGGTGGCTGGATTGCATGGTGTGCAACAATTCACGTCATAGCAGGATCACGGTGATCCATTATATCGTAATGTTCAGGGCAAGAATTATGCTTCTCTGTTAAATGCATTATGAAGACGTCATTTTGCAATTAAGACTATAACCTCGGGAAACAAAAAAGATATGAGGCAAATTTCCAAGAACAATGCTGGACATATAATCTGTTAAACACAAACTATTGTGGTGTAGTTTGTCTCCGAGTCATAGAAACACTGAGGTCATAAGCAGGATAAAGCGTATCTCCACTGATAGAGCAAATATGCCAATTTTCTAGCTTGAAAACATTGTTTCGGCTAGAAAGACTGAGCATAATAATCGATAAAGTAAAATCATATTTCAAGCTCAATACAGTAGCAACAGCACGCTGAATTACCAGCATTTGTGGCATAATGTTGACTATCGCAAAAAACCTCCAAACTTTTGTCTCTCATTGTGAATGGGGCCAATTTATGTAGGACTGAAAAGCAAATGATCAGATGAATGAGATAAATGACCAGAGATTATTTCTTATGTTAAAATGTGTATTCAAGCTGTAAATCTGTTTAAAGTCGCCCTAAGGCCTGTTCACACCAAGGATGAAACTAACAAAAAAATATATAGTTCTATATTGTTCTTGTATCAAAGAATAGCAGCATTCACAACATAGCTGTAATGATGAAGAGGCAGAGGAACAATATTGTTTGAATCGCTTTTATAATGTTTTCTTTCTAGCTGACACCCACTCAGAATCAATCCTATTACGAGCTTGAGAATTAAAGCAGCAGACATGTGTCCACTTAGAACAAACAGACAATATCGTCTATATCATAGAGTTTACCCACCTTTTTCCTGTCACAAAAATGCGTAAAATTTGTACATTTTATGAGCATAGCTTCCTGTCTCATCCTTGTCCAGCTATTTTTAGCTATACAAAACAGTGGATTTTGCTGGTTGATATTGAAAATTGGTGTGTCCTATTATGGTATTATATTACACTGGTGTCGACTACAAACAGTTTTAGCTTTTACTGCACATTGTTTTCACCCATAGGCTTACTTCCCCGTTCAGGAAAAAGGTAGATAGTTAACCATTTTTGTTGTGAACAGGCCTTTACAGTCATTTTTGTTTGTTGTTTTGTTGCCCTGGCGACAAGACTGTAAAGTTATACAGTCAGTAAGCCATCGTTTTCATACAAAATCTATGTTAATATGCTTATTTTAAAGTCTCGTGGCATTACTACTAAAACAGTATTTTAACATTTAAATATGGTCGACTTCACTTAGCATTGTAAGTGTTTTTGTTAAATACGTTATCTTGATCAAAATTAATAAATCTCAATAAATTTTGTGATAATCAACATGTTGCCTCAAATGCTATCAGACGAGTTTGAGTCGCACTGATTCCAGACCATTCATTCAGAGCGTGCATTTTTTGCATATACATGTCAAAGCTGTCACTTTTGCACAGTCTTTAATAAAAGCATATGTGGACACACATCAAGTAGGTGCCAAACAGAGCCCTAGGATGTGTGTATCTCAGTCTTTTTAAAATGATTCCTGGAGTTAATGCCACAGAGCCGTATTGTTGAGTCATGTCCCTTTGGTCACATGTTTGTCAGAGGGCTAAAGGAGGAAACTTAATCGAGGGGGGAGGGACAGCTATCAGTGGGTGCCTCAAGGTTGGAAGTGAAAAGCATGTGTGTGTGACAGATAGAGGGAGAGAGAGAGACACTGAGACAGAGAGAGGTTAGGGTAAAAGGATAGTGCGCTTCAACTTCCAGAACAGCTTTTCTGTTCTCCAATCACTGCCTTTTTTCACCTCCTGTCCCTCCTCCCTCTGTGTGTCTCTTTCTTTTTCTGCCTTTCGGTGGCTGTTTGGCTTCAGTGGGTCTTTGCCATTGCACTACAATGACTACTGTAGCTGTAGCTTTCCTGCAGTGAGCATTCTGAGGTAAGTCCCTCTCTCTGCGTTTCTCTGTTAGAAGCAAAGCATGTGCTTTTCTTCACTGTAACAAGGTCTAGTTAAAGAGACAGTTCACCCAAAATTGGAAATTCTGTCATCGTTTACTCACCCTCATGTCATTTCAAACTTGTTTGACTTGGTTTCTTCTTTAAAAGATGAGAGATTATATTTTAAGGAGTTATGGTAACTGAAACACTGGGATGTTCTTTGAAATATATGTTTTACATAAGTTTTAGGTTTGATATCTTTGGTTTTCTGGTGCTTGTTATATAGGGAGGATATTTTTGTGGTAGAAAAACAGTGTTCGGAGTTCTGTTTAGCTGAAAATGTAACTGCAGCCCTTCCTGCCTTACAAAGTGTTTCCTGTTGAAATTCTTCATTTTTATACACACTATCAGGGAGAGAGGAATTATACGCTTAGAAATATGCTTGAATCAATCATAATCATGTTTTTTTATTTTTGTCACTGGACTGTGATTGTTAGGAATGTGGTTCTTTCTCTCTTTTATCCTTTATGTCCAGGCCAGTGATGATGAGGGGTCTAGAGTTACGCTTGGTATCAGAGTAACAATGACTTTGGCCCAGATTAAGAGCATTGGATGACTCAGTGATTCTTCTAATGGACTGGAATACTGAAGGTTTTACTCATTTTCTAACAAACTTGTTCTATTTAGAGTTGCTACACTTCAAACGGTTGGAGCATAGCGCTGGGAATTGTGAAGATTGTTGGTTTGATTCCTAAGCAATGCATGGATTGATAAAGTATATTGTTTAATTAGTTGAATGCATTGCAAGCCACTTTCCCAGGTGCATAAACGTGCAAATATGTACATTTATATACATTTAGCACTAAATACAAAGCAATGCCATGTTGACTTGCATGTTTATCTACATGCCATGACATTATTTTTTTCTATTTCTGATTATCGACTGTCACCAGACAGGCAAATAGCACTGATAACATAGCAACAGCCAATGTGCTGTGAATGCACTCTGTAAAGAAACTGCAATATTGCATGTAACTATTATTTTTTTCACACAGTTCTGAATTTAGTGTTCACATGACAGCAGCATAAGCGTAAAGCTCACAGTGTGGATGCTCAAAGTCTCTGGGGAACATCTCTGCTGAATCACTGTCCTCAGTCACCTTTAGTGTACAGACACACAGTGGGAACCAGAAGTCTTAGGATGCACTCAAAATCTGAAGTCTGGAGAGAAAAAATAAATCAGGAATATCTAAAACATAAATCAAACAAATTAGGTTAAAATAAACTCTATATGTTGTGAGGAAATGTTTTCTGATTTTAGCTTTATAATAATAAAAAATGTTCAGAGGAAAGAAATGTGGTAAAATATATAAAATTATAAAAAACATATGGCAATGGCTATGTGAACCCTTTGCATAAAGCTTCAGATTTACTTCCATTAAATTGCAAGATGCTCTTTGGATCCTTCTCAAATCATGCTGGACAACATTTTCATCAAATCGGACACAGGAAATGTTAAGATAACGCAGCTTGAGTGCCGCTGTCTTTAAAACCGGGGCGTTCATGTCCAACCCCAGTTAAACAAACCTGAACCCAAGCAAACGTTTAACATATGGAGTGTAAGTTTGAGGTCAAATCATCAATCTGAACACATTACAGTTTAGCATAACACAGTTTAAAAGTTGATCATAACTTTGTAAAACAACATCTTTTTAAAGACATTTTAAGTCCTGATTAGAAAGGAAGCAGTGGGCAGTGCACATGAACTTCAGCCATTATAACTACTCAGCCTTGAAAAGAGTGTTCTCTGTTTAGGCAAGTGCATGCTTCACCAGCGTCACATACATCACTTAACCTTTGAATGGAGGGTGCTACAGGAAACTGCAAGAAAGAGTCAGGGGAAATAGATAAGCTGAGTTAGCAGGCACTCTTTGACTGCAGTGGCAATGGTTTTAGTGTCCTAATTTTTGGGCGTTCACAGGTATTAATTATTTTTTTTTAAGATGTTTGTGTTCTAATGTCATGCTCTTTTCCTTTTGCGATTCCTCATTGTTAACCTGTCCTTTTTAAATATAATATTATGAACAACAAATGCTTTTTCCGTTAAAAATGGTTTCCTGGAGGCCTATAGGAAGAAATGAACACTGTGACCTTTCACATACTGATATGACACCTACATCTTTATCGATTGGAATAAGGATGTGGCTTCTAAATTTGGTATTTTTCACTGAGAAACGTTACAGAATTTCCATTGCCCTGCCCGATTCATGTGAGATGCTGTTACTGTGATATTGTATATGAGCTTTGACCTTGTTGACTGATGTTCGAAGAGATTTACAGTGTCTGAATGTCTCTCTAATGCAGCATACAGACGTCAAGTTAAAGATAAAATGCAGCATTGAAAAGCACATCTTCCTGCCCCCAGTCTCCTTGGGATTACAAGGACAGGAAAACGCCTCTTAGGGAAATATGATTTATATTTTACTCCTCAGAATTTCTTTTTAAATCTGAAAATGTGCATATACGTGATGTTGCAATCGTTTTTATGAGTGCAAGTTATTTTGTCATTTTCTCTCATAATAAAGTGAAATGACATTGAAGAAAAATTGTTCCACCTATTCAGGCCTTGAAAGACTTCCAGCAATACATATTTACTGCTATTCACAGAATGTATTAATTATGTTACTATTTAACTATATGGATCTTTACTTTAGGGCTTTAAATCCATTAATGGAATGGCTTTAATGGTCATTAAAGTCTCTTTAAAGTCGAGAGCTTTTTCAGTGCTGCAATAAACTACAAAAATCAGAAGCTCAGTGAGGGGAAAAAATAAAGGTTATTTCTTAAATATTGTTAATTGATCTGTCTGAGAAGTTTTAACCAATCAGTTTTCTTTTTTCCATGTGTCACCTCAGGTTATGCTGCCCGAAAGTTCCCAGTTGAGTCTGAGTGAAAGAGAAAAGGGCTAAAGCCAGCGCACTTTACAGAACCACCCAGAAACCTGACCATAAGCAATGAGTGACCCTCAGGATGCCAGTGACGTCACTTCAGCTGCAGGCTTGACCAGGCATTTGGTTAGTAATCTTTAACTTTTTAATTTTTTAGGCTATGAAGATGATTAAGCTGGAATATGTTTTGCCTTTATACAATACATTTAAGGTTAGTTTGATCAGTATTCATGCACTGATTTGCTATTAAACACAAAATTTTACTAAAATGAGTGAGACAGTGAACCTTTACTTTAACTATTGTTGTCAAACAATTAATCACATCACAATATGTTTGTTTACATGTTTGTGTACTGGGTATATTAATTTACATATAAATATACATACTTGCACACATCGTTTAACCTGTTGTTAATTATGCAGGGCAGTATTCTTTTCTGATTTAAATAGTTTGATTATCTTTTTTAGCAACTTAGTAAAGAACCAGAACATATGAGTCATTCTGTTTGAGAGTTAGACTACACTGGTTGCACCATGTTTGTGATTATTTGAAAAGAATTGGTTCATAAGAGTCATTCGTTTGTGAATGAAACTACAGTACACTGGTCTGTTGAATGTCAGTACAACTCAGTGTAAAGACGTTTTGTAGTTGTAAGATTTTGTATATCGTAGTATATCTGGCAGGAGATCTCTGGCTCTCCGATGTTGTGCAGAGCAACTAGTGGCGTAAATAGCTGCCAAAGTGTTATCTAAGGTAAGGGATACAGGTTTGGTTTATTTTCAGCAGTGGGTATTTGTTGTGTGCGTTTGTGTGGCGTATGTGTTTAGGAACATCATTAAGTACCTGTTCTGCTGATTTGGTGAGATTCTAGCAGTGGTCCGCTCTCAATTGCCATTGATCCTCTAGAGGTCTGATTCACCAGAATAAGATTTAAAACCAATTTGTGTAACCATGGGGACAGAGCCACCTAATGTGCTATACCCAGAAATCTCTTTACTTCTGAGGAACATGTTGTGCCATTATACAGCAGAGATGATGACGTGCTGTGCAGGTTGTGTCTGTTTTTTTTTTTTTTAATATGTCCCTGGAAAACTGTAGTGTTTCAATTAGCTTTCATCTGGGTGGTTTTACTGCTCCTCAAAAAGCCATGCATGGCTTGAAGGACTTGCTGAGTGCAGGGACTCTCAGCAGTACCTATCAAGAAATCAAACCTCCTGCCTACAAAACTCTTATTGATGATTCTGCAGTGTAAATAATACGGTTACATAATAGAACCTTAAGTAATCATTTAAACAGTAGATTATTGTTAAGCACCTAGCTATGACACCAGACAGTTGCTATAACTTTGAATGTCTTTTAACTTTTAACTTTTAACCTTTACATAAAAAATAGCTAAACAACCACTTTTTTACCCTATTGATTTTTTTTAAGCTGCAGTCTATAACCTTTGGCTCTCTAGCGGTTAATAAACAGGACTATGCGCGTTTTGCAGAAGAACATTGCAGCCGGAGCTATTTCTCTCTGCTTTTGTCTATAACAAATCATGTAGATACCGGGCAACTCCGCAGCTGTACCTACCGAACCGATATAGTCTGAATATAAACACTTATCATAGGTGTACCCTAGTGATTCATGACAAGCCAAATACACGGTTTGATAAATGGTGCACATGGTTATTATATAAATGTTGTATGAACACAAAAAAAGTTTTAAAGGAACTTTCATAGTATTTCTTTCCCTACAGTGGAAATTAATGGGGTCTAACAACTGTTTGGTTTCTGAATCACACCTGTTTAAGTATCTGACACGGGTTTAGAAAGACATGAGGATGAGTAAATGATGGCTAAATTAAATGAAGCATTTTAAATAATATTTTAAACCTATCTATTTGGAAAAAAAAAAAAAGATTTAATTTCAAGTAAATACATGAGTACATAAAATATAGAAATAACGTTTAATCATTAATACGTTTTCACCTCCCATGTGCTCTGTGTGCCCTACCTTCTGTCCTGTTAATTATCTATGTGTTCACCTGTGTCTAGTTAATTTAGTGATTTCCTGTGTGTATTTAAATTCCAGTTTGCTTCTGTTTAATCGTCCGTTCTCACGTGTGTTTTTGTTCTGTCTGCCTGCCTGCCTGTAATCTTATTTTGCTCGTTTGTAGAAGTTTAAAACTGTCTAAAGTTATTTCCTTGTTTAGCGTTTCTCTCTACAACCACAACTACAAGGCAACAATGTATTTTTATTTTTTTTTCACAATTTTCTAAATGTCTGCTAGTGTGGTACTTCAGGTTATATTTTGTAAAACAAATGAACAAAACAGATGCTTGCAATAAGGTCTAGTTTTAAAGAGGTTTAGATATTTTTAAATGTAAAACAAGACAAAATGTCAAATTAAAGCAGTTGTTTAGGTATTAGCTGTTTATTATATCATATCATACATAAAGTGGACATTGTCAAAGTCTCTTGTAATAAATATTACTTCAGAGCGGGTGGAACACACGCAACATCCTGATTAGTTGGTAGTGTTTTGATTATGAGAATATGCAGAAGTTTTTTTAGATAAGATTAAAGAGCCAAATAAAGGTCATCAGTGTGCTCGCTGTGTAATTTTCTTTCAGATGAAATGATTTTGTAATTCTGCAGAATCTTAGCTCAGTCAGTCCGAGCATTGTTCCTCATGTTAAAGTCATTCTCAGATCTCACCGAGGCAATGACACGTCTGTGGGAAACTGTAAGTTACGAGTCGCTCACTGTGTGGATGGAGGGAGTGAGGTGACGGGAGCATCACATTTCATCCTTTGAAAAAAACCCTTTAATCCCTGTGAAGAGGATTCAGTATTCAGGAACACAAAGCTCTGGGTTATATCACAAATATTCGGGCCAGGTGTAGATAATAGAGGCAAATCACAGACAGATGGATTTGAGTAGGTGGAATGTGAGTGTGTGTGTGTGTGTGTGTGTGTGTGTGTTACAGGGGCCTCATGCACCTGGGGGCACCGATAACAATCCCAGCTTGGTCCCCTCGATAGGTTAAGAATTATGTCTGCAATATCCTAACTAAAACGTGTGATGTGAAACAATCAGCTTGAAAATAGAGCTTAAAAATAAGGGCTTAATGTAAAAACGGATAACTGTCACTCTTTATTAAGATCCAATGATACATGTTTTTCTGCAGGGATCCGCTAGTAAAATTTGTATTCAGGGGCTAATTATTGCATTATTTGGGTTAATGGACTTGGCAACACTGTGAATGGGAGATTTTTTTCACAGTATTGTAGCCAAGTTTTCCAACAATAATCATGCTAAGTAACTCAAGGATACATTTTTTTGAAAAATGTATAAAAAAATCCACTTGACACACCATGACATAACTTCTCAATACTCATATATAGTGATTTTATCATAGTCATGTCACTTGACATTTCACTGTTCAGACTTTAGGTGAATACAACCTAGCTGTATGCCTGCATTATATTGTTTTAAGAAGTGAACGCTCTATAAATAGGAAGCTGACTATGTGTGTAAGAGATCAAGATGCCACTATAGATATGGCCGATGATGACAGAGGCTGAGGGTGTAGATCCTGCTGTAAGAAATCGGCTCTATACTTGATATCACATCCTCTGCTTCCTCTTCTTGAAGGTTAGCTAGTATTTGGCTGATAAGGCTATACACTGCAGTCAGAAGACCTTTCAGTTGGTCACTAACACACATTATGTTTTTTGGCAGTTTGGTATGTGTGTATCATACCAAACCTAAGCAGCGAGACATCCATGGTCCAACAGCTTTACAAGGCTCCTTAATGCATTCAGCATCGCTGAGTTTAGTCATGATCTACCGGTGCAACTCTGTGAGTGTCTGTAGGAGTGCTGACTCACTTTCTGTGGCTCTGGTGGGCTCAGGATGCTGCGTCTTGATGGAGCATGTGCGTGCCAGAGTTTGGTATCTGTGGGCATGTTAGTTTTACCCGGAGCAGGGCCCCTCTGTCAAAACACAGAATTAAATGAAGCACATGACCACAAGCCTCAGTTTATCCTCAGGATAGCATACCACAGACAGCGGGGGAGAAGAGACGGAATGACAAGATGAGGGTAGAGAGAGAGATGCCATCCTTAAATACAGTATATTCATTTACTATGAAGGAGGTCAACAGTGTAATACATAGAGCATTCACAATCATTTCATTGAGAGATGACTCCTGGATGTTTTTTGATTTGAAATCTGCTGTGAGGAACATGAGCACACAATTCTACATCCAAATGTTATTTTAGTCAATCAAGTAATTGATATAGAAGGTGTAAATGTCATGTGACTGATTAATTAGCTGATTTAGGTAAATGGCAATGATTGGGCAAACTGTAAAATATAAGATGGATTTTGACATTATATAGAGCTAATTATGAAGTGGAGAAAGAGGCTTTTTTAAGGCCTTTGCATGCATGATTACAGTATTTAAGATGGGAACAAGTAGCTTGTTTATTAAAATTTTTTTTTCAATGTATAGTATTTTTTTCCAGTGAAAACGGCACCTTTATTGTGGGATATTTTATGTATTAGATTTATTTATAAAAGATTTATACAAAAATCATCTTAGTTATACATTCTTCTCACCTTGTTTGTGTTTAATTAATTTAAAATTAAAGTTATACTTTTTATGTATCTGTTATGGATATTTTATGATAACTTAAAATATTTAATTTTTTTAATTAGCATTGTGTAATAAGTGTGCTATAAAAATAATTTACAAATAAGAAACTGGGAATGCATGCCTAAATGACTTCTTTTGCGTAACATCTGCTTTGAAATATTTTTCATATTTAATATTGTCAATAATAGTTAACATTTTTCTCTCTGGCTCCATGTAGCCTGTTGCAGTGCATTCTCCGCCCCAGCGATGTGATGATGATGATGAAGGGGACCTGAACAAAACACTGGGAGTGCAGCGCTTCCAGCAGATCCTCACACCCCCCCAGCGTGTGCCCATCGAACAACACCGCACCTTTAATGAGGAGGACTTTGAGTGTGAGACCTTTACTGCTGATACATTTGGTCTATAATCTTTTGGTTCCTTTGGTCTATTTTTGCAAAAATCTAATTAAAATGTTACAGTTACTTCCCAAACACATCTACTACTTACACAAATGTTTATACAAAACTATAATACTATAAGAAACAGAAAAGATTAATTCATTTTTTACCTGGGTCTTCATTACACCTCACCTCTTATCTGACAAGTCTTCGCGTTTGAGTTGTGCATCACGTGACAGCACCATAAACTTTGATTAGAATTGATTAGTTCATTTCTCGAGTCTATGGGTTTGAGCCATTCGTTCATCAGCTCAGACTGTATAGGTTAAGCTTATGTGATGCTCACGTGATGAACGAACGACTGAAACCCAAAAACTTGAAACAGGTGAACAAATTCCTATAGGATGTTGCGGATGCGTGAATGAACCTTCCCAAATCACATTAAATATTCATTCAAAATAAACAAATCATTCAAGAATGAACCATCGCTGGTTTCTAGCCCACTCCAGAAACCCTCCACTTTCCCCAACTCCACCTGTATAGATTATGTATGCTGTGGGGGTTGTCCATGTTATATATGCAGCAGCAATATTTCTTACATGCTCGAAGCAACATGTTGTGGGTGTACTGGCAGTATCAAGATCATACCAAACACATTAGTATTATCGTGCACATTACCATGCAAATCACTCCGAGAGTTGTTATGACACAAATACAGATTTCCCTCCCATCTCATATCATTTCAATTTCAAGAGAATGCAAAGTTTCTCAGGGGATCACAAAAACATTAAAATGAACATTTTTGTCCTATCTATTATTTTTTTTTTACCGTGAACATTTCCCTTAAGGGGCTCAACAGTGATGCTGGTCTGAGTCTGTGATGTTGTTGGCATTTGTAGATCACCGTCACACCTCTCTACACATTCACCACCCTCTGTCTAAACACATCCCAGAGGGCCGGAGGAAAAAGCCCGGAAGAAAGCGGAAGGACTCGGGGCGGAGGAGGAGTTCATCCATGGGATCAGCTCCCCCGATAGATGAAGATGAAGAGGATGAAGAGGTGGATGAAGATTCCTGTAGCCAGCAGGATAAAGAGGGCAATGTCACCACCACACCTACACCAGAAACAGACACAGAGGTGGACGCACAGGTAGTCAAGTCACACACACACACACTACTTGTCTTCTTTCTTGTTATCTAACCAACGTCTCTCTTGCTGGCCCACAGTTCTTTGTGTCAGAAGATGATCCTGACTCCACTGTAAAGAAGAACGGTAAAGCCTCACCCCAACGAAAGCTGCCAATCATACCCCATTCGATGCTTCACACCAGTATCAGCATCCCAGAAAATGTTACAACAACTGTGTAAGTGTAAATGCACACACATGCACAAATGCATAGAAAGTTTCAAATATGCGCGTTCAACCTCTCTATGTTCCGTTATCACCGCAGCGGCAGAAATTGGGTTCGTAATCTGCCCAATGGCAGACGGGTTTCTGCACCATGTTTGTTTCCAAGTTTGAATTCTGGCCGCAGCTATGATCTGCAGGAGCGCCGCCGGACTGGCAACATGACGGGCACTTCACTAGAACACTACCAATACATGCCCACTGATGAGAGCGAGGCACAGACGCTCGCCACCGTTGACCTGGATGGAATTAAAAGTGAGTGTGCGAGTTTGTGTAAAATTTGTGTAAAAATGTATTTGGCAACATAAGTGAAGAGTTTTAACATTTATTTATAAATTTGTAAATATATGTGTTAGTATATTCTAATAAATCATACATCTTTCAAAAGTTTGTGGCCGTTAAGGTTTGTTCTTGTTTCAAATACTGTTAGAATGTAAAATAAGAATTTCCTGTTTTTAATATGTTTTAATAATTTTTTTGCTGTGGTGGCAAAGTTGAATTTTCAGCAGCCATTACTACAGTCCTTAGTCTCACACAATCTTTTAGATATCCTTTTAACATGCTGTTACATTCTTTTGCTTTTTTACAAATAGTTATGAAAGGACAGCATTTATTTGGAATAGAAGTATCTAGTCCAAGAATCATCACAATGATAATGGTCATTATAACTGAATAAAAATGTATTGTAAAATAATATATCCATAATCAATGATATATATACAAACAGTGATACAATCCAATCTTTTATCTATTAATAATATATTTACTAATTGATCGGTTAGGTGATATGCTGTATACTTATCTGCTTATCTACACATAATGGTGCAACATTTTTCCCTTAAATAATAATTTACTTTAATTTAACTTTTAAAATATTTTTATGTATAAAAATTATGATTTATGTTTAATATGTTTAACAGAGCCATGTCAGAATTTTCCAAGTACCCTTGAAACCTGTTTAAGTGCCTCCTACCATTATAGTTATTAATGAGATTGGCAGTTTTTCAGTGAGTTCTGGGCATTTCAGCTGATCATAGATCATCAATAACGTGTTTTCACTGCTGGAAAATCTGTTTGTCTTTTTAGTTTTTGTCTAAGGTTATAAAGGACTCCTGTTCTCATTCTTCTGAGAATAAATCATGTTTTCAGTCTGTACATCTAACCATCTATGGCTGCAGTTCAGGAATGTGGACATTCTCAAAGGGTGCCCACTACAACTGTGCCTTTGACGTCTCTTTTGTGTGCTTGTGTGATTTGTGTGTGTGTGCTGTAAATACAGATAATTTTGACTGAACAATAGATCACTTTGAGACACAAAACTGAGTCATGTTGTAGCGAGCACCCAGTTGAGTTTTCAGTGATTGGATTCTCAGTATTGCAGATTGTAATGTAGCCAGTATTGTCAAGGTTAGGTAAGCACCTAGTCGCTGATACTCACAGACCCTCTTGGGTTTGTTTTGTAACCCTTGGTTTAGTATTTTAGCATCCTTTTGCGGTCTTTCTTGCAGGTCACAGGTTTGAAGATGTCCCTGGTGTCCGGCGGCACCTGGTTAAGAAGAGCGCCAAAGGTCAAGTGGTTCACATCGGCAAGGACCACAAAGAACCCAGCAGTCGTATCCGGACCAAGTTGGATCGAACCCCACATGAGGTGAGATGCCAGCTAACCAGATTATCTTTCCCCGGTCCACTTGGAGCTATTTTCTAGGCTTGAGTGTTTGGTGTAGAGAATAAAAAGTGCATATTATGTCATCAGTATCACCTTAAAGAGTGTAGTTTATAGTGGTCAATAATAGAATTGTAAAAATATGATTATTAATCTTAAAAGAATATTTACCAGATAGCCCCACCCAATCTCACATTATTAGCAAAGTCGATATATCTCTGTGTTTTGGCTGGTCAAAATGCACAAACAAAAGATCAATGTTTTAGGAAATCAGTATCAAGCAATTTGCATACTTTACCTGTAATGATTCCTTACAGTAGATTTAGATTTAGTTTGCATGCTGTACAAAGCTGGTATCTATACCATTGGCTCACTGAGCCTGCTGTTGTTTATTAGAGGAGATCATGGCCCTGTTACATGGACTATAGGGTTCATCATGCCCAACAGCTGAAGGTAGGGAGCTGGTAAGACTGCTTTGTGGAACAGCTGAAACTTGCGTGTGGTTTTTACTCACCACTTGTGTGCTAATCCCACATTTGTACCACTCGTTTTCTGGAAGGCAGTTGATAGTCACAGTATCAGAGGTGTATAGAACTAAGCTAGCAGAACTGTACTAGTGTAGAGCTGTTCAGTCTTTATAGAATGCCACTTTTTATTTATGAGTAGAATAGGTCTGTTAACATTACTAACTTTATTTTAATTTTTGTAACATTGTTTAAAGAGACTTTAATGTATTTAATGTAAAGGATAAGAGTTTACATGCTTGTCGAATCAATTATACATTGTCTTTGCAAAAGAATTTACACTTTTAGAATTGGCTTTTTTAAAGCGCACAATATATTTAGAATTCATACTTGACATGTGTAATTTAAAGTCTCTTCAAGTAGTGATGTTACTCATAAATAAACAAAAAGCTCTTTTCCAACCACCTGCATTCGCAGAGAACTTAAAATCCTTAAAATTAGTTTAAAGGTTATTAAACCGCATTACTGACATCATCAACTTAAACGCAATAAATTACATTTCATTCCAACAGCTGAAATCTGCAGCTTTTTGGAGGCTTGCCTGGAAAAATTGCTCAAGATTGCTTCTGACTGAAAAAAAAACTGCAGACATAAAGATTTTAGCATTGCTTGCAATGATGCATGGACTTTTTTCCTCAAGGTAGTGAGGTGTTGTAAATCTTGCTTTTTATGTTTAATGAAAAATAATGTTTGCTGAACCTAATCTGACTCAATGAACACACAATTTCTTCTGACATAAACAGATGGCTTTCCATCAGATTACTTGTACTGGATCTAAAAATGTACAACTTTGAAAGAAAGGTCACATAAATAATAAATGTATGGGTTCTCTCAGGTTTTTGTTGAACTGAATGAGTTACTGATGGATAAGAACCAGGAGATGCACTGGAAGGAAACAGCTCGTTGGATAAAGTTTGAGGAGGATGTGGAGGAAGAAACAGAGCGCTGGGGCAAACCCCATGTAGCTTCACTCTCATTCCGCAGCCTGCTGGAGCTCCGCAAGACCATTTCACATGGTGAGAGAGGAATTGATTGCTAACTTTAAAGAGGTCAGGAGTCAGTGACAGAAATGTTACGCCCCTTACGTAAACGTACGCATCATAAACATAACACCATGTCTTCATTTGTGATCGGAGTAACAATAAGCACTACCCTTCACTGCTCAAAACTCACTTTTGAATAGTAAGTAGCAGGTTCCTTCAATAAGAAAACATAATTTACCTAAAAGTTGTGAGTCAGAAGTGCCAGATTGTCTTTGCAGAGGTAGAATTGCTCCACTTTATAGTCTCTGTGCACAGCCAGCATAGGTTGCTCTGTAGGTTTTAGGAGTCCGTCCTCCGTGAATGAACTCTCTAATATTTGTGTCTAACTGTTCTGGAACAGTGTTGTGAATACACTGACACTGATTTCTAGTTATGTCCTCTTATGTAACCGCATAAAAAGTAGTTTCACTTTTTACAATGGCACAGCGTCTCCTGAACATGGTGCCGCAGCAACACTACAGCAAGAATAATAGCTTCTTTTGCATAAACATTTGGGTGAGCCATTTTAGGGGGGTGTGGACAAGTCATAACTTTTTTTTGAAACTTTAATATTTGCAACTTCAGGGACCATATCTATGTACAGCTTGTAACAATCTAAAGAGAAGAGAAACATTGTAATCACATCATATGACCCCTTTAATTTAAATTGTGCTCTTGCACATTTAAAATATTTTTTTGGTGTGTCTGATGCATTAGTGGTGTAATTTTACAGGTGCGGTGTTGTTGGATCTGGACCAGAAGACACTGCCTGGTATTGCTCATCAGGTTGTGGAGCAGATGATTATCTCAGATCAAATCAGAGCACAGGACAGAGCCAATGTGCTCCGAGCCCTGCTCCTCAAACACAGGTTAGTTTCACATAGGTTATTAGAACATTACACTGCATATCTTAGAAAATTATCAATTGAGAACACCTTACTCATTTGGATCATGCTTTGTTGTTCTTCTGTTTGTCAGTCATCCGAGTGATGGCAAGGAGCACAGCTTATTTAAACGGAACATCTCAGCAACCAGCCTTGGCTCTCTCATATCACATTACCATAGCAGTAACCATATCGCCGCACCAGAGCCCCCTGCCACAGACCCGCTCATCGGGGGACTGCGTAACTTTGAGTCACGCATTAGTGTAGACTCAGATAGGAACGAGGTGCTGTGTACATTAAAGTCTGTGTTGTGTTTTTTTAGAGGCAAAAAATGGTAAAATAGACAATTAGAACTTTCCCTTTCTGCTTATACAGAAAGACATGCCCCAGTTTTTTGGTTTGCACAAGACCAAATCCAAACATGAGCTGAAGCTGCTTGAGAAGATCCCAGAGGATGCAGAAGCAACCGTTGTCCTTGTGGGTCAGTTACCTGTCCGTATTTAACTCACAACAGACAGCACATGACATATTAGATCAGTTGAAGCCATGATGCAGATGATCTCCATTTTCACAGGTAGTGTGGATTTCCTGGACCAACCCACCATGGCCTTTGTGAGGCTGCAGGAAGCGGTTCTCTTAGAGTCGGTTCTAGAAGTGCCGATTCCAGTGCGGTTTCTTTTCGTGTTGCTCGGCCCACCCAGTGCCAACATTGACTACCATCAAATCGGCCGCTCCATATCAACACTTATGTCTGATAAAGTAGGTCACATTAAATAAAAATTAATATTCTGTCATTATGATATATAGACTACAGTTCAAAGATTTGGAGTAACAGTAAAGTTATAGAACTAATAATGTATAATGTATAATGTTACAAAAAAGTCAGAACTTTCAGTATGACAAAGAATACCTAAAAGAATCGACACTGCCACACTGATAATAATAATAATAAAATGTTACAGTAAAAATGTTTTAAAAAAATGGATTTATCCGATTATCAGATATACCAAGCTTACAAGAGCCAGAATACATTTTTTAAAAACTCTTTGACTATGTTTGTCTGAAAGAAGAAAGTCATATACACCTAGGATGTGTGTAAAATATTTAGTCATTTACGTTTTTGGGTGAACTGTTCCTTTAATTCTAGGTTGCAGCAAAGTCAGATTGTGCAGAGGACTCAAAGTTTTAATATAAATACTGTAGAAAATTCATAAAATACTTTTACGATCTTTACTTAATATAATAAACAAGATCATTTTACCGCAAGACATTGAAAACATATCTTTTATACATTTGTTTTGTATAAACAGCACTTCCATGAAGCGGCGTATTTAGCAGATGAGCGGCAGGACCTGCTGACAGCCATCAACAGCTTCCTGGACTGCAGCATTGTGCTTCCTCCATCTGAGGTCGGAGGAGATGAGCTGCTGCATTCTATCGCTCGCTTCCAGAGAGAGATGCTGCACAAGAGACATGAACAAGTAGTCAAACTACAGGCCAAGGAGCCCAAGAGCCCCGAGGACATTGGTACAAGACTCCCGCTCATATAAAGAATACAAAAGTGAACAGATCAGTTTACTGTGTGTCCAAAATAAATGTATTGAATTACCTTTTGCATTCGATCTTAACGTTCTCAGCACTTCATCCTCCTCTGAAACCTGAAGACGATCCTCTTCGGAGGACGGGTCGGCTGTTTGGCGGGGTTATCCGAGATGCACGGCGCCGCTACCCCAAATACATCAGTGATTTTAAAGATGCCCTAAGTCCTCAATGCATGGCCACGGTCATATTCATTTACTTTGCCGCCCTTTCTCCTGCCATCACCTTTGGAGGACTATTGGGTTAGTTTGAGCTCTTCCTTTTCCTGTATAAGTCTTAATGATGCGCCTACAACAAGGAACTTTTGCCTGATGAAATCCTTTCTCTCCTCCCTAGGTGAAAAGACAGATGGTTTGATAGGTGTGTCAGAGCTGATCATTTCCACTGCTGTGCAGGGAATGTTGTTCTGTCTGCTTGGGGCTCAACCTCTGCTGGTGGTGGGATTCTCTGGACCCCTTCTAGTGTTTGAAGAGTCCTTTTATTCAGTTAGTATTTCTGATAAATTAACACAAATACTACAATTAACTAAGAATTTTTTTCTGCAAATATTGTAGTTTATTTCATTTACAAAATGCATGATTTTTGAGAATGAAGCTTTCCATATTGAGCATAATTTGAATATAAAGGCATATTTGGACTGAAAATCTATATATATATTAAATGTAAATATTTTCTGTGTTACTGCAATGCATTTAGAACCTGGGTCAGTGAAGAACACTGAACTTTTGAACAACTGTTTAGTAAAAACTCAAATGTGAAATGTTTTGCTAGAATAATATAGCCGGAAAAGTGAACATGAATTTGTTTGCAGTTCTGTAGGGCCAATGAAATGGAGTATCTGACAGGACGTTTGTGGATTGGAATCTGGTTGATCATTATTGTAGTCCTCACAGTGGCCTTTGAAGGGAGCTTTCTGGTGCGATTTGTGTCACGCTTCACCCAAGAGATCTTCTCCTTCCTTATCTCTCTCATCTTCATCTACGAGACCTTCTTCAAGCTTGGCAAAGTATTGACATTTTTTGTTGTCGTTTACACTACTGTTTGCATTTAGTTTTTTTTTTATGTACACCAAGGCTGCATTTATTTGTTGAAAAAATGCAGTAAAACAGTAGTAGTGTGAAAATCACCCTAATATGCTGATATGGTAATCAAGAAATATTTTTTTTATTATTAATGTTGAAAATGTTTTGGTAAATTTAACGCATCCTTGCTGAGTAGAAGTATCATTTGATTTCCAAGATTCCAAGATGATTTCCAAGATTTTTTGGATGTTCAGACAGTATTGTATACTGTGCAGATCTTCATGGATCATCCTCTCAGAAGCTGCAGTGGGCAGGAAGAAAATGACACTGCTATACCAACACCTGTGAGTGACGACAGGTCTTTAGATGCCTCTCAAAACCTAAACCAGCCAAACACAGCTCTCCTCTCCCTGGTGCTCACAACCGGCACCTTCTTCATTGCCTTC
The DNA here is from genome assembly GCF_018831695.1 of Puntigrus tetrazona. Classification (NCBI taxonomy): domain Eukaryota; kingdom Metazoa; phylum Chordata; class Actinopteri; order Cypriniformes; family Cyprinidae; genus Puntigrus; species Puntigrus tetrazona. The sequence goes on along the minus strand of NC_056700.1, from coordinate 15,091,015 downwards.
TATCTGCGTAAATTCAAGAACAGCGCTTTTTTCCCTGGAAAGGTAAGAAAGTGTCTCTGTTTTGTGCCATTTACACAAAGTGGTCTAGATAAACATATAGGACAGATTTCTATTAACAGTGTCATTTGACCATAGTAATGTTGTCTCTTATCTTTCTCTCAGCTCCGAAGGGCTATTGGAGATTTTGGAGTTCCTATTGCAATCTCCACCATGGTTCTGTTGGACTACAGCATTAAGGACACTTACACACAGGTGAGACATGAAGACATGTTTATATTATTTGATTAATGTATAATCTATAATATATAAACAATACACATTTATATATCTAGAATATATTTTTTCTTATCATTTTCCACTCATGCACCCAAATTATTTGTACATCAACGTAAATTTTCAATTGACAAATTGAATTTTTGACAAATTATTTTGAAGATTGCTGGTCATCAGACTGTTGACTTCCACAGTATGTAAAAGGCTACCATCAGGTTACCTGCATTCTTCAAAATATCTTCCTTTGTGTAGCAGAATAAATAGTTGGACTATTACTTTAAGACATTCAGTCAACATTTAGTCATTCATTTTTAAATTTTGAGCAACAAAAAGCAGCGTGGTTTGAAAGTTGTTGAAAGTTGACTTGTTTGTGAGCTGTGCTTCAACAGACAACAGACCTTTTTTACCTGTAATATTTCACTAATGCGCCCATACCTTAAGGGTTGTAAGTTACCCTGTCCCAAGCTTACTCACTCCACATCCCCAGAAGTCAACTGACACGTGGCTACCATACAATCTGTGATCTTTAATCTTCTTCCCTCCCCGTATAGAAACTAAGTGTGCCTGATGGCTTCTCTGTGACCAGCCCGGACAAGCGTGGTTGGTTAATACACCCTCTAGGCTCTGATGGCCAGTTTCCCATTTGGATGATGGTTGCCAGCATTCTACCTGCCCTGCTCGTCTACATCCTCATTTTCATGGAGACTCAAATCACCACGTGAGTCCCAGACATTCATTAACCTGTCCTGAACATTCCTGTAACCTCATTATTGACTGATTTGGTTTTCCTTTACAGTCTTATTGTGAGCAAGAAGGACAGGATGCTGGTTAAGGGTTCAGGGTTTCACTTGGACCTGCTGATTATCGTGGTCGCAGGAGGTGTTTCAGCGCTGTTTGGGCTGCCATGGTTGACCGGTGCTACTGTTCGTTCTGTAACTCATGCAAATAGCCTCACTGTGATGAGCAAAGCCGTTGCGCCTGGTGACAAACCACGCATTCAGGAAGTGAAAGAGCAGAGAGTAACAGGATTTTTGGTGGCTCTTCTAGTAGGTGAGTTGATTAGAAATATAATCTACAGTAGGCCTATATCACCAGTGTTTAGCAGCCAATATAGTTGCGTTATTAGCGTTAATATTGGAAATATATTAACTGATAATAGATTTTTATGTGTATTTACCTATTTCTCCAATTACTTTTTCATCTAATGCTCACAGTTTTATACTTCAGTAACATAAATAATATAATACTTTATAGTAAAATTTTGTTAAATTTTAACTTTAACAAATTTACAATTTTGCAGTGGCTATATTTGCTTGTACTACTCTTTAAAATTATAGTTTAGGTTTTTAATTAGTGTTGCCAAGTCCTCGGTTTTCCTGTGAAGTAGACTTCTTCTGCTTACATTGTGATCGGTAAACACTTGCTTCCAAATTTAATACCCACAATAAATTTTAGAGAGTTCTTTCAAATATCCATCCATGGCATATAAGCCCAACTTAAACGGTGGTCCTACTGGGAGGATTACTGATAGGTCGGTTGGGGCAAGTTTTAGGCTAGTTTTGCGTAGCAATTGGGCAGGTTTTGTTGTTTTATAATGTTTTATTTTTATTTAAAAATAATATTACAAATATTACTTATTAGCTATAACATAAACATTTTTGGCTTAATTATCATTTTGGTATCACTGCATCACAAAAAAATTATAATATGTTACCCTTATACGAATACTTCACCCAAAAATTACAATTCTGTCATCATTTAGTCACCCTCAAGTAGTTTCAAATCTGTAGATTTTCTTTGTTTTACTGAATACATAGGAAGATATTTTGAAGAAAGTTTGTAATCAGATTGTTTTGGGTATTGACTTCCATAGCATTTTTTCCTCCTATGGAAGTCTATGGTGACCCAAAACAGCCTGATTACAAACTTTCCTCAATAATCTTTCTTGACAGAATTAAACTTTTTGGGTGAACCATTAAAGCCTTTAAAGCCTGTTCACATCAAGCACGATAACTATAAAGATAACAATAAAGATATAGTTCTAAAAATTGTTCTCAATATTAAAGAATAGCAGAGTTCACATCACAGCTATAATAGTTGTACAAAGAAACAGTATCATTGAAATCGTTTTTTTCCAGCTGATGAACAATACAAACATTAACAGCCAATCAGAATCCATCCTGTTTTTATAAGCTAAAGAATTTAAAGTGGCAGATGCGTGTGTATTTAGAATAAACAGATGGTGTAGACGCTAATATTGTTATCTTTATAGTTATAGTCCTTGGTGTGAACAGGCCTTTACCCTCAGTGAATGGCTTGTTGAGTTATTAGTTATGATTTCTTTATATTTGTTGTTTGGAACTGACAGTAGATCAACTCTCTTCCCCTCAAAGGTCTCTCCATTGTGATTGGAGATGTTTTGCGTCAGGTTCCTATCGCTGTGTTGTTTGGTATATTCCTCTATATGGGAGTGATGTCTCTCAATGGGATCCAGCTAACAGAACGCATGATGCTGCTATTTATGCCACCGAAGTACCATCCTGATCACACCTATGTCCGCAAGGTTTGTCATTGAGAACTCAGCCAAGCACAATACTCACCTGTCTTAAATCAGTAATCAGATGAGATCAGTCTGGAATGCCATTCCCAAATTGTCTCTTCAGATTTGAAGCTGTGCTTTAACCTTTGACTTTGACTCTATTTCAGGTGCGTACTCTACGCATGCATCTGTTCACATGTTTGCAGCTGGTGTGCCTGGCTGTGCTTTGGGCTGTAATGTCAACCTCGGCCTCGTTAGCCTTCCCGTTTGTTCTTGTCCTCACCGTGCCATTCAGAAGGTTCCTGCTATCCCGAATATTTACTCAACGTGAGATACAATGCGTGAGTGTTTCTTTTCTTTTTGTTGATAGGAAAAAAATCTGCAGATGAGTTGTTTATATTTAAACTACTGTAACTTATTGCTGTATTGACTGTGTTTTTTATAGTATATGCATTTTAAAGAGGTCAAAAGTTTTCATCCCCCTTTAAGAATCTGCAAAATTGTAATTATTTTACCAAAAATAAGAGGGATCATACACAATGCATTATTTATTTAGTACTGTTGCTCCAGAAGGAAAAACCAAGCATTGAAAGCCAGAGGATGAAACCCTTTGTGAATTTGAGGGTAAATTTAAATAATTTTATCTTCTGGAAATCAGGGAAATATATTTGAAAGCTTCTGAAGGGCAGTACAAAAAAAGATATTTTGGAAAAAAAAGAAACACCTCCCCATTCTGTTCAAAAGTTTTCATCCTCTAGCTCGTATTGCACTTTTTTTTTTTTTGGAGCATCAGTGAGCGTTCAGTGAGCCTTAATAGCTACATGTGAATCCCTCACTTGTGTAAAAAGATTTCAACAGCATACAGTCCTCATTGGAAACGGTTCAAATACACACAAATGCTGTGAAACCAAAGACTTTGTGGAACCTGAAGGGTTTTTTTGAAGACCAACAGGCAGTTGAACTGTTTAGGACGCACAAGGGACTCATGAACTCGGTTGTGGATCGTTCAGCTTACAGCACGGTGTTACAACCACCAAGGGCATAGAAACTTTTGAATGGACTCATTGTAAATGTAACAATTTTTTCTGTTGCGGACTATATTTAAACATCTTTTATGGGAAATATCTTATATAGTCAGTGCTAAATAACCAACAACATGCTTTTGTATGATCCCTCTTATTTTGGTAAAATAATGAACATTTTGCAGATACTAAAAGGGCGATGTAACCTTTTGACCTTAACTGTGTATTTTAGATTTTTCTGTCTATTTAAATATACATATGTGTATTTGCACTATACTGTAACATCTTGTTTTCAGGATTGATATTACTTTGTTGTATGCCTTTAATGTTGTACGTTTTGTCTGTGTGACAGCTCGATGCAGATGATGCAGAGCCGTTGTTGGATGACAAAGAAGGCCAAGATGAATATACAGAGATGCAAATGCCAGTATGACCTCATTCCTCACCTGTCACTTCCTGGGCTGGCCTGGCTTTCTTTTTAGTCAGGGATGTCCAGATGTACTGCCTGTTTTTATTTTTATTAATCAGTTTTTATCTCTTATCTTGTTTCCCTATTTTGTTTTCGCTTAAATTATGTAAACATTATATTTATACATATGTAAAAGTGTTAAGAGGTTGCTCAATGTCACTTGAGCAACTGTGTATCTGTTGCGAGAAAAAAAAAATCTTTGTCGCCGTTTTTATTTATCTTGTTGAAATGTTATTATGTTATGTGTGTGTTTTGGAGGGTTAAATGAATTTATGATATCCAGTCAGCTCAAAAATGATACAGGAAGCACTTTAAGGTAACTTTAAAATGAAGCCTTTTCTACTTATCAGTTTGTTTTATTTCATTGCAAGGTGGCATACAGTATACTCCTAAAATGAACAACTGTACAGAATGACAATAACTGAGATTATATATGGTTGATATTTTTGTAGCTAAACAAAAACGATACACAGATGTATGCTATATTCAGCTCATATCGCCTACAGCAACAAGTTTATTTTGAAGAAAAAAACATATACTGATCTATGAATATGTTCTTGAATGTTTTGAAAGTATTTTTCTCACCAGAGCACCAAGGAGGCCTGTGTGTTTATATAACATGGACACTAAGAGAATCATAGAGGTAGTCTTACAATAATACATAAATATACAGGGTCATTAGATTATAATGGATTTAATTTACCTACCTTTTTCTGAGTGAAAAATTAAAGAGAGAGAAAAGTAATTTTAAAATGTTTTATGGAGTTCAACAGTTATGATGAATAATGTTATGATTAAATATCACCAAACACACAAAATGGTTTGATTGTTTAATGCACTACTGTTTATTTTTATTAACAAATTTCATAGGTGACTATTTGTCTATTGAGGTACGTAATAATTTGTTAAAGCAAAAAAACAAACAAACAAACAAGCGTAGATTTGGTATAATGCTGTAATCCATTTTTTTAAATGTCTCATGTACATTCCAATCAAAAAGATGATCTTGCAAATAATTATTTTTTTAAAAAAAGGGACAACCTCTTAAATGTTATTTCATCTGTTGTGTGTGCGTAAGGTCAAAATATGTATTTCCCCCTGCAAAAACTGAGTTCATTTTACTGTTTTCATTACGATCTCACATTGTAGTAGTGCCTTTCTTCAGATATTATGTTGCTTCACAAAGTTGAAAAAAGTGACCTTAGCAAGTGAAGATAGCAAGTATGAAAGAGAAAGCTGTTCAGTAGATTTATTTGATTAACGTTTCACTGTAGAACGCCAGTCTTTGTTTTAGCTTTGTAAATATTCGGAGTACAAGCTCAAACCTAATAAAATAATGGAACTGATTTAACACTAGACTTTTTGTTTTTATTGCAATCATAATTTTGCACAAATCAAATTGATAATGAAATTGTGCTGCAGTATCTTACAGACATGCTACAATGCACTGAATTGGATTGTTAAACGAGTATGGTATTAGATGGTAATGCCACTACATTACAATATTTATTCAGTTTTTTAAAAACTACCAGATACATCAGTCACCGGTGGATATATTTTACTTTGAGAGTAACTTCTTTCCATGTATCCTTTATCTAGTGCACCGTTTATCTTCTCTGTACTACGGTGGCAAAATTTACAAGGACAGGACAAACGGACAATAAAACATGTGCTAGATATGAAATGGAAAACATTATAATGCATATGCAGTGATCTAATGAAGGCCCCGTCGCTGTTAATACATCTCTGCTGCCATCTGACGGCCATTACATAGTTGACATAGACCTAAACAATTCACTTTGACCCGTGCAGTTCCACATTAATTATTGCACACATGCCTCATTTATAGCTGTAATAAAGTCACATAACATTTTCTGGGGAAGTGAAAAAAAATCTGACAAAAGGCTAGTAACGAGTCTGTTTGGAAATGTATGAAACCTTTGACCTTCCACACATTTATTTTCCAAAAGGAGCAGAAAAGATGCGGTAATTAGACCTAAATAAAGTTTACATACAACGAATTTCAAATGGCGTTTCATTTTAGTATTTAGTTTTAAACCGGAAATACGGTTACAAGAAACAAGTAAAATACATCTAATAAAAATAACTGACATTTCACTCTCACGTTTTATTTTAATAAGAACATTATCTAGCTGGTGAAATATTTAGAAGCTGAACATTACTCCACAAATGTATATCGTGTATCTTATAAAATGTGTAACTCGATTGCAATTGTACTCGCTTTTTTCAGGTTTTCCTTGACTACAGTCTTGAGAGAAACGATCGCGCGCACACATCACTAATGCTCACTATTCATGAAACATCCACCATCTCCATATTTATCGCGAACCTCTGCCTAAATAAACGCTCGTCGGTGCACTTGTTTTCTCAGTCGCTCCGCTGATCCGTATGAAGCATCTCTCCCAGGCCTGGTCAATCTGAGGGGGTTGAGTCAGTCACAGCTGTCTCCTCCTTTCCTCGTGCCATTGGTCAGTTTCACATAAAGAAATCTCGTGACGATTGTGTACAATCAGAGAGCATGAGGGCGAGATACAGTCAATGGCACTTTTGCTCAGGCTGAGAGGAAACGGTGCCTCTCTGACTGTGATCTTCACGCTCACTTCAAGCCGTGGGAACTCCAAGCACAAGCAGCCGTCAGTCTACATCGTTTCTGCCAACACGTCAGTTTAACGTCAAATGGAGATAAAACTCAGCACACTGATTAGAGCCGAGTGTTTTTGGGCTGCACAGGCGAGGTTTTTGGAGCGCGGAGGCCGGTTGAGTCTCGGCGGCAGAAGAATGAACGTGGGCACCCAAACTAATCGGTTTAGCTCTTGGAAGTCCTTGCAGGGTTGGCAAAGAGTCCTGCTCTTTCGCATGGGAACCAGTAGACATTTCAGTCCTTATAAATGCTAAGCCTTAAAAGCGAACGCTCTAGCAATTTTCAAGCAATATTAACGTAGTTTATTTTTGTTAGACGCGTGCACGGCATTTGCTACTTCGCTTTAGGCGAGTTTAAGGCTTGAGAAAGTAGCGCTTTAAAATGTTGCAATATTTTAAAAAAACATTTCAGAAATGACATTCAGAAATATATCGTAATGTTCAAATAAATTTTATTTTTAAGTTTTAGCCTCCGCCTTTTTTTCTCGCATGTTTTCCCTCGGAGTTCCTCCCCCTGCGGCGCTGGGCGGAGTTTCATACCGAACCAGACGCTCCTTTTGTCGGATTCGTTTCGACCTGACTCCCCGGGGTTTACGGCTAAAAAACAGATACTTAAATACAATAAAAGCATTTAACACGAACACGTCGCTAGTTAATAAGCACATCCGTGACGGATTATTGAAAAAGGTAAGTGATTTGATGATTTTTGAGCCCGTTTAGAGCGTTTTTCAATCTGCTCGTCCCCGAGTCTTTGTAACATTCATGGCGGCTCTGCAGTGAGGGCTCTGGGGCGAGGGACGGTACAAGCGGCCGCTCACAGCTCTGTTTGGGATTATGATTCACCAAAACATAGCATTATTATACAAAGGCTGAATGTGTGACCGGGGTTAAACATTTAAGCATTTATGTTCACAAGAGAATTGATTTTATTGCGAAAATATGCGTTTTTCGATATTGTCACAATCCCTGCAAAAAATCAAAATGTGCATGCATCTACGCATGAATTGCCGTAAAGGAGGTATTTGATAGTTATATATCAAGTAACGACTTCACAAATGTAATCGGCGTACGCGATATTCCTCGTACTTTCTCCAGTAGCTTGCTCGCTAGCTGAGGCATTCGTGCCAGCGGAAGCTGCGTGGTGACTCCTGCCGGAATAAAGACGCCATTACCGGGGTTGGAAACAGACTAACGGCCGGTGCGCTACAAGAAACGTATTTAACACTAATTTATGCAATCGGTTACAGTGGTCTTTGCGCTAATTATTAAAGTAAATATACGGAGACTCGTTACTGACATTAATTTTAATAAAGCACAATGCATTTTTGGACGGTTTACTCCATGCCATACTTTATGTCAGAAACGATCGGTCCAATACCTCTTGAACGTAACACGGCCCAAAATGGTTTATTTTAATAAGAGAGTCTCGAATGTAGCTGAAAAAAAATACAGTTTGTGTGTTTTTAATGTTTCTTGGCTCCGTTGACCTTGCGCGCGGGCGGGGATGACTCTGTAACCGGGAAACCGGCGCCTCGTGCGGGCGCGCAGCGACGCCGCAGCTCGAGGAGGACGCGGGTGACACTTCAGTGACACTTCCCGGTGATGCTGGGAGCTAAATGACCGGACGCACCGTAACATACAAAACAGTACATATTGTCACACTGGCATAAAAGTACACAGTCTTTGTTTAGCGTTACACCGGATCCCGAGCTTAACATTTTTTCGCATTTATTACATTTGAAATATACACAAAACACAGTAGATACTTTCAGGTATAAAACCAATACAGTTCTATAGCTACAAAAACAGTTAATTCTTTAAAATGAATGTGTGTTATAGTGTCATAATAAAAAAGTGTGTAATATCTTTACGCATATAATGAAGTAAGCTACGTTACTCGCCTATGAACGTGCCGTACAGGCTGCATGTAAATAGAGAGCGCTCGTGGAGAACGGGGAAAAAACCGAGGCTTCCGGGGCACCGATGCACGCTGGCCAGGGTCGCGCTCGGTCCTCACATCTTGCCGCTCGCGGTTACATAATCCCAAAGGAAAGTCTTTTCTGCCGTTCCTTGCCAAGATGACCCCCGACACCGTGTACGTACGTTTCTCTCGCATCCTCAAATCGTCGCATGAATCGGGCAAGAAGCCCGGGATAGATGTCGGTCCTTTCCTCGACGCTTTGCTTAGCCCATCGCTAAAGGTGAACCCAGACGAAATGCGCGGTTTGTTGGTGGATAGACGTTGGAAACGTGCCGTTAGGGCATCATTGCCATGGTTTCTCGGCGTTCTCCGCCGCCGCTGGCGCACTGTATGGCCGCGGCGTCATGACGCGTCCGCGTCGAGGTGGTCCAGAGGCGGAGCATGAGCACGTGTTCCTCCGGGTGGCAGCGATGACATCCAGAACATTCATTAATCTTATCACAATTACAAGACCATTCACAAAATCGAATCACACGTCTATTAAGGAGATTTCATGTCACTAAATTCCCCTGTGTTATGACAGTAGTTGTAGCAATACATTTATTCATTAAAACTAACTAGCATCGGTTTGTTCATTGTGTTTTTTCCCAGTGATAACTAATATCTTTTTCAGTTTCAGATTTTTTTTAGATACTAGTATTTCTATAAATAATTTCAAATACTAGTATCTGTATATTTAGTCAGTGGTGATTTTATTACATTATAATGCTTATTCCTTTGCTAATATCCACTCAATATGACATGAAACGATTCTATTGTTTACTGGTAACAAACTGTACATTTTTAAAGTTTTTTTTTTTTTTTTTTTATTATAAAGATTATCTATTTTCCAGCGAGCATGTATTACAGCATAGTGACTAGTAGTACATGAATGTACATTTAATGTACATTATGTATAGTATATTACATTATGTATTTTTTTTTAACAATGAATAAAACCATGTAATTACTTGGTTTTTGATATTTTATTTGAGCCAATTAGTACTGCCTTATAATTAGTCATAATAAAGTTAGGCTTGTTTGTTTTCCAGAAAAGAATCTGTGTAATCAGCAGATTACTTGTTTACAAAAATAATCATAGTTGCACACACATACATATATATGTATAACTCCTGAATTGTCTTGTTTTCTCTAGAGAAGTGTCAAGGTGGAGCTTGGTGAATTCTGTCATCATGAATGGCAGCACCAGTGTGTCTGGCACCCAGGCAGGACGAATCAAAATTGAGTCAGGTAGACCTGCACGCTGTCCATAATAACCGTATTCACACAGACAGATTGCAGTTATATCCAGCCTTTAACCATTCTGCATGCATAATGGATTGATGTGCACTGTTTTCGTTAGTTGCAGATACATGGAGCAAAGAGGACTGTCTGACCCTGCTGGAGAGGATACGCAGTATGCTACCTGATGGAGACGCAATGAAGTATAAAACCACAGAGTCTCATTTTGACTGGGAGAAGGTGGGGTTTGGGGGTTTCACTGGAGACATGTGTAAGCAGAAATGGCAGAAAGTTTCCACCGAGGTGAGCCAAATTCCAGCGAGCTAAAGTAATAATGTGCCTGTTTTCCAAATAACTGTAATAAGTGTTTATGTTAAAGACACTTTCTTTAGATTGTCCATGTAAAGATTATTTTATGTTAAGCTTTGCCAGCTTAATAATAAACAGAGCGTTAAAATTATTATTTGCCTTCTTTCATTGGAGTCGTGAAATGATTTTCCCACCCTAGGTGCGTAAATACAGGACGATGACAGAGCTCATTGTTGATGCCATTGAATATGTGAAGAACCCTTACAAGGGGAAAAAATTAAAGGTGAGCTTGCTAAAATATACAAAGAGTACAATATTTAGCATTCTCTTTTTTTCTGAATTTATGTTATAGGCTGATGTGTTATGTCAGATAAGTTTTAAGTGTTTGTGTTTACCTCTGTTTTAGACGCATCCAGACTTCCCAAAGAAACCCCTCACTCCCTATTTTCGTTTCTTTATGGAGAAGCGAGCCAAGTATGCAAAAATCCACCCAGAGATGAGCAACTTGGATCTTACCAAGATTTTGTCCAAAAAATATAAAGAGCTTCCTGAAAAGAAAAAGGTTAGTTTTTTTGGGTTGTTGCCCTGAAACACTTTTGGGGAAAGTTTTACTTTTCCTTCGGCGTGTGAAGTGTTGTACTTGATACTTTAAGATTGTATTTTGTTTGCTTGTTTTTAATATGAATGCAGCCCACTGTTATTGTTGGAGTTCGGTCAACTAAAACCATTAAATACATTTTCAATTATTGAAATAAAGAAAAATCACATTAGACAAATTACTTAAATGACAAATGGTTAAAACTCAAACAGAAAAATACTATATGAAGTTCTAGAATTTAATTCTTTCCGTAGTTTTGAGTCATGTTTTCCTTAAGTGTTTGCAAATATCACTTTTGAAAGTCATCTGTTTTACTACTACATCTGTAAATTACACAATTACTTTTGTCAGCTAAAGTACATTCAAGAGTTCCAGAGAGAGAAAGAGGCTTTTGAAAAGAACATGGCAAGATTCAAGTTAGTGTCCATGTTCCTCTGCGCAAAAATACCTAACACATAAATGTCAGTTTTTGACCGGTGATTCAGTGAGAAGATTCTGTTTTTTTAAGGGAAGACCACCCAGATTTAATAGAGGAGAGAAAGAAGTCAGACCTCCCAGAGAAGCCCAAGACCCCTCAGCAGCTATGGTATAACCATGAGAAGAAGACCTACTTGAAAGTTCACCCAGAGGTAGTTTTAGTATAACCAAGTGTTTTTTCTTATTTCGAGAGCATCTCATCAAATGTAACTATTTATGGAAAGACCTACACTCACTTTTCCACGTTTGATGACTGTAGGTAAGCCAGAAAGAGCTAAAGGAAGCGTTACGTAAACAGTGGTCCCAATTATCAGACAAAAAGAGGCTAAAATGGATCAGCAAAGCTCTAGAGCTGCAGAAACACTATGAGGTATGTCTGTGTGTTTTCACAGTAGCCAAAAAAAGTAGCCAATAATCTTGGTTGATTAGAGGGATAAAGGATTTTTCTTTTCATACAGGACAGCATGAGAGCGTATCTTGAAGCTCATCCAGACGCAAACTCTGAGGAGCACGTCAAATCTGTCCTGACCAAAGCTGAAAGGCAGCTGAAGGACAAGTTTGATGGCCGGCCAACCAAACCACCACCGTATGTTTCAAACCACTAAGAAGCATTTGGTTTTCTCAGGAATCTCTTAATGTAGTTGTTTTGCATGGCTTACACAGTCTTATCTTACCAGAGTCTTGCTCATTATACCAAGATATACTGCTGTTAGAATATAAATAGAATGGTGGTCACCGTTTTAAATATCGGTAATGGTTCTTCTATGTATTTACAGTGTTTATGATACGTTCTATTCATTATATACTGTGCATTGCATTCATTTCATGTATGTGTTTATTGCTGTGTTCTGCAGAAATGGCTATTCTCTGTACTGTGCTGAACTAATGGTAAACATGAAGGACGTGCCAAGTACGGAGCGAATGGTGTTGTGCAGTAAGCAATGGAAGATGATGACCCAGAAAGAGAAGGATTTGTTCCAGAAACGATGTGAACAGGTCTGACAGAGCAGTCCACTCTTGGTTTATTTAAGAAAAAAAAGTTATGCTAAATACTTTGGAAACTGGTCAATGGCCAGTTTAATAAATATGTATAGATATACATGTAAATACATGTCCATGTCTATATCAATATGTTTATATTCATATAATTTAGATTATTTAAAGAAAAAACATGACTTTTTTTTAAATATATAAATGCTTACATTACATTCACCTTACATAGAACATTTTAAATGTACTTTTATATTGCAGTAATTTCACATTCAATCTTCACATTTATATACAAATGACATATTTATAATATTTGTTTAATGGCAACTTTTTTAAGAGGGCCAGTGTCACTGATGCCAAGTAATAATAATTTCTCTATAAGGAAATTTCCTATAATAATTAACCACTGACTATAGCCATTATAAATAAGAACTATCAACTTTAAAATTTTTTAGACTTCAAAAATAACTTCCAAAAAGTAATCTTCACATAAACCCATTATAATAAATGTTATATTTAGGCTAGCTGTGCCCCTCAGCAGAAATCCACATAAATGAAATAAAGTTATCCAACACTAAATTCTAAACTAAATACAGGTAAATACTTACAGCTATATTAGAGCTTCTGTAACGTCTCCGGGTTTAATGTGATTCTTTAGTTCTGCCGCTAAATAAAAAATTCTTGACAAGAAAATAGCGATTATGATGGGGTGGCCCACCCAAACTGCGTCCCTCTTCAGATAGGGGAAGATTTTTATTATTGCAGTTCTCAATAACACAGTTGTTACAGCAACAACATGGTTTAGTTATAACTAAAAAATAAAATGTTGATCTCTCTCATCAGAAAAAGAAACAGTATGAGATCGACCTTCAGAGGTTTCTTGAGGTAAGTACAAAGCGCTTTTTAAAACGGTTAATGTGGAAATTCAGATTCTGCTTTTAAAGAGAAGCTTTGCTTATTTTGACACTTTCCCTCAATCTCCGTTTCTCTGCAGAGTCTCCCAGACGAGGAGAGGGAGCGTGTGTTGGGAGAGGAAAAGCTGGGAGGCAGCAAGCTGAACTTAGCGGGTGTAGGCAGCCCCCTAAGGGCCAAATCCCCATCTGTGAAGGTGGGCATGTGCAAGATGACCTTGTTTATGTTCTCGCATACTGCTAAGCTCTGGTAGTATGTTGTCTGAGTCAGAAACACGGATGCATTTTTTTTTTTCTTCCTGTGCCGTAGGAACGTTGTCGTGACCCAGAGCAGGAACAATGGGTACATGGGCTTTCAAAAGAGAAGCGAGATGGTAAGAAGAAAACACGGCTTCCTGAAACACCGAAGACTCCAGAGGAAATGTGGCAGCAGAGTGTGATAGGAGACTATCTGGCTAAATACAGAGTAAGAGCAACATGAATAATTTTTCACTTAATGCAAAGAATCAGAGAACGCTAAAGAAAGATTTTTGACAACATAATCTAGAAACTTTAAGAAGCCTTAAACCGTTGATCTTCACAGAATGACCGGAAGAAGGCACAGAATGCAATGGATGCTGCTTGGAAGGCCATGGAAAAGAAGGAGAAGATTCCTTGGATCAAGAAGGCTGCAGAGGACCAGAAGCGATACGAGGTTCAGTACCGGACCGTGGTCAGTGACCAGACGTTTTGACCACTGTCTTCTCACCTGTGCTGAAGAAATGTCAAAATGTTGGTCACCCCTAACTTTCCTCCTCCCCAGAGTAGAGGCGGAGGGGTCTGCAATGGATGCTTTTGTGTCTGTGTGTGTATATGCTGAGTCTGTGCTGTTTTTAGCAGAAGTTGGTGGAAATCGTACTTAACGTTTGATGAGCGCTACTTGCCATTGTTGCAGTGATGTTTTATTGTCTTCATTTCAGTGTCCTGTCACTTATTCTGGCATATTCTCATGAATCTTGATGTGCTGTAACTGTTGTTTTTGCAGCGTAAACACATGTAGATTGTGGTTTATCAGCCTGCTTATTTGTTTTCTTGAGTATGTCAACTTGTCTTATGTCTTGTTTTTGTGTTCAGGTTGAATAGAAAAGTCTCTTTGCTCATGTCTTTGTTTTTCCATCCTGCAGAGAGAGCTGTTAGAAATGAGGACAGTTCTGTCAGGACAGGGACAAAGAAAACCAAAATTCGATGGCGAGCCTAAGAAGCCCCCAGTGTGAGTGTAAATTTTGTAGCTTGTGGCTTTCTGAGAAACTTGCGCTCCTATTTCTTGTCTTTCAATGCTACTTTTTCTTCTCTTGTCCAACCTCAGGAGCGGGTATCAAATGTTCTCTCAGGAACTGCTGACTAACGGCGAGCTGAATCACTTCAGTCTGAAGGAGCGCATGGTGGAGATCGGAAAGCGATGGCACAAGCTTAGTCAGAGCCAGAAGGACAAATATAAAAAACAGGTGGAGGAGCAACAACTAGAGTACAAAGCTGAGCTTGAAGCCTGGGTGAAGGTAGGAAGTTTGCTCAGACTTTCAATTCTACAAATCAAATATGCTTTTTGGTTATTATAGTGTGTTTGTTATATGGTAGCTATTTATTGTCCTGTTTATTTGAAAATACATTAAAAAACAATTTATGTATGCAATCACATACACAGTTCACCAAAAACAATTCTGTCATTAATTACTCACCCTCACGTCATTCTAAACCCCTAAGACCTTGCATCTTCAGAATGCAAATGAACATATTTTAAATGAAATCAGAGAGCTTTCTTTTTTATTATGTTTTATTTAAACAAAAGCCACTTATTTTTTTGAAAAACAAAGGTAGTTTCTCAGCTTGTATTAAAAAGTCAATAAAAAGATTATGCACGAAAAATACTTTTTAACCTGAAACTTTATTTATTTTTAATAGAAGGTCAAAGATGTATTCAACTGATTATGTTATACATTTTTCTAAAACTATTTTTGCAACACCATACGCAATCAAAAAGAATACAAAGAGCGCTCTTTTATGAAACTGGCACATTTCGAAAATATTTTCCTAAGGTCTCAGTGACCTCATTTATCACAAACAAATTGTGTAAGCAGTTTGGAGATGTGAAGTAACATATTTCCCTCTCTTTTTTTTTCTTCTTTTCCTAGTCACTATCCCCTCAGGAGCGTGCGGTATATAAAGAGTTCTCATCCACGGTAAGTAATCGCTAATTTTTGTGGCTATAACTTTCGCTTAGAACTTTGTATATTAGCGTTACTTCTCACACAGTCATCCATATAGCTGAGATTGTGATTTTACTCTTCTCTATATCTATATACCCCCTGCACTGCACGGCAAGATGAGGCACCCCGGTTAATTTAGTTAATTGACTGTGCTCTTAAAAGCTGTATCTATCCATGCCATCACGTGCGGCTCCATTATTTCTTTCTCCGTATTTAGAGTCACATCTCTTGGCTCAAACTAACATGACTTGAATTGATGATGATCTTAGGGCTATACTGTGGGGCTACTAATAATTGCTCAAGCTTGAACGTGTTTGTGTTTTGTTTTTTTGTGTTTTTTTTTGTTTTTTTCCCCCATGCCACTCTGTCCTTGCACCCCCACCCCGCCCTCTCTCTGCCCTCACAGAAACGGCGAAGCACTACAAAAGCACGAGGTCCCGGGGCGAAAGTCCGAGTCACCAAGGGGAAGGCGGTAGGTGCCAGGGCCGCGACGGTGGGTCCCGGGGGGGGCAAGCGTTCCATGGCGTACCGGGCCAAGGTAACGCCCGCTCTCTCTGGGCAGCTCACCCACACAGGCTGTGGACTCTATATGAAGTGGCTTAGGGTGTTACTTCACTTTCACTTTAAATGTCATTAATTGATTTTGCCGATGGTGCGTGTGTGCAAATACAGTGATATGCTCCTTTAAAGAGAGTTTGAGAGATGTGTGACTCTTGGTTTCCAGCAGGACACATCCGACTCGGATGAAGATGATGAGAAAACCGATACGTCAGACTCGGAGGATGAGGATGATGAGTCATCTGGCAGCACTGACAGCGACGACGACGACGAAGACGACGAGGTTCATTTTGCTTCAGTTTAAATTCTAGAAAATCAGTCTTGTTATCAGCACAGGTATTCATCCTTTTCTAATGTCGCCTTAGAACGAAGATGACGAAGATGACGACGACGACGAAGATGACGACGACCAATCGGACGGTTCCAGCAGCTCCTCATCAGAAGATAGCATTGACTCTGATTCAGACTAACCTGTCCCACCCCCTCTTAGAGGGGGCTGTGCCGGACACACCCCCCCCAGCAACACCCCTCCTGGAAAAAGGGGAGGAGGTCCAGTAGCTGTGAGCTAAACAGCATGCAGCATCTGGCTCCCTATCTTTACAGGGCAAAAAAACAGAATGGGGCCAACAGCTCTCCCCATCACCGTGTCCGTTGTGTCATGCGACTTTAAGTCAATCGGACAAATGTTTTTTTTTTGTTTTTTTTTCCGTTGTTGTTTTTTTTTTTCTTTTAAAGGAGTTGTGTTACATGTGTGGTTATCGCATCAATTTTATTGCCTTTATATAGGTGTGTTATTAAAATCTGTGTTGTTTTGTTCTTTTTATTTTAACTAGAAAATAATTTGTTCATTTAAGCCGGTTGAGCTTTTATAAATTACGAAAGTATCAGGGTCGCTCAGAGGTGGATGTTAAGGATGAAAGACTTTAAAAACAAAGGAGATGAATTCTCCTGTTCTCCTGTTTATATTTGTTTGCCTCACTTAGTTGTTGGGGCTCTGAGGGCTATATAAGCTGCTCAAGTCTTGTTTGGATCATTCTGTTGCAGATCCTCAATAATAAATGCACTTTTTTCCTCTTGTACTAATTTGTGTATTTTCTTGTGAAAGGTAATATATATTCACATACTGTTTTGCAAAGGGACTTTTATTATTTGGATTGGAAGGTTTTCTAATAAGCCAAGTTATAAAGTTAGTTATGCCTTTAGAGCAATGCAATGATTTCCAACCTTTACAGATCCAGACCCAGACTTTCAATCAACAGAGGGAACCTCATGTTGGATTTCACACTTCTCTTTTAATTATAATATAAATTATTATATGAATAAGTCATATACAAAACAATAAACACACAAACACACACACACACATACATTATTTGATTACCTTAATTCTTGGATGCGCATTCCTTACAGAGACGAGGTTGAACAGCACGATGTTTTCACAAAGAGCGAGGCTGTCATTTCTGTCAGTAAGGCTGAATTTAATACCGCATAACGCGTTCGTTTCGCCAGCGGTGTCAGATTTCTATTTAAAAGTTAAGCGTTCCCAGTTCCTGCCATTAGTTGTGGTCCTGTGCAGGATTCCCTCCTCCGGCCCCCTCCGGCCCACATGCTTGATTTTCGCTTCCTGTCCAGCAGCTCCAGATGGGGCAGATCAATGCGCGCATTCCAGCTCATTGTAACTGTAGCGGCATGTGATTTCAGCCCGTAATGTCCGCGCGCCGGATCGAGCACAATGCAGTGAATATGGTGCCACTTGGAAACACGGAGCTTTGTGCACAATTTACTTTGCAATTACTTTTGAAGCTATTAATACGGCGTGAAACCGCAGCTGTCTCGGTAAGTTATAAGGCGTGGTTATTTTCCCCGAGTGGCAAAATTTGTTTTAGATAATGTGATGTCAGCAGCAAATAGAAACTTCAGGAAAGATGCGCTTTTTTCCTAGGAATTGTAATTTTCCTAGGAAAGATGAGAATCACACTTAATTATTGACTTGTTTATTTCTCAGGAAAGTCCTGCTTAAACTGTAGGATGTGTTTAGCAACATGGTAGCTGGTTTCTAAGCTGGTTTGAGATTGCCATTAGCTTACTGACCAACTAACGTTTTTCTAAATGATTAGCCATTTTGAGATGTTGGTTTTTGTGGATGGTTCTAAACTGGTCTACCAGCTTGGAACGGCTAGAAACCAGCAACTATCTTAAACTGGATTTTCCAATAGGGCTCTAGTGTATTGAGTTGATTATATAGTATATATACTCTCTGATAATAACACTTTTCTTATTGCCTTAGCTCAAGGTTGTTTTATTGAGGTGACTACAG